>NW_010358038.1:9999-60894 GCF_000414095.1 Morus notabilis | reverse complement strand
TTCCATCTCGTGTAATAACATTCCCGGCTACCTACTTCATCATGTCTCCAAAATACAAGGAATAGGATTCAGGATCTCAGAATCCGTACCGAGTAAATCAAAAGACACAAATCTATAAATAGGAGTTTGTTAAGAACTCAGGATTAAGATCATTCTATATATGACCATCGGTAGACTCAATTAGAATTTCTATACTTAACGGAACTTATTAGAAATTCATATTGTGTCTGTGTCCTTGTTCCACATAATCTCATTATGCGAAATACACTCATTCAATATCTCGCCATATCAACAGTGCGGATAACACCGTTCCATTCTAAATGGGAATGACATGTATTAATAATGTTTTAATTAAAGATTCCAAATTTTAATTAAATTCATTATGAACATTGCTTTTTGATTATTATCCTTAAACATTATCCTCTCGTATATAACACTTATATACAGTGTTTAAGGTTACATAAATAATCATGGAATTTTTATTGATATTCATAAAATATTCATAAATATATGCACATAAAATAATGAATAAACTCTTTTATTAAATAAATAATAAATATCCTATTACATCTCATGCTTCTAGGACACCATTCCCAACAATAATGTCATCGCAAAAAATGGTATGTATTAGCGCGATCTGAGACCTCCTTCCACCATTTTTTCTGCTGGGCTCTTGCGTTTTCTTCCTTCCACTCTATCCAAAACCGCCACATACCGTCCAAAACCTCCAAAAAAAGCTTAAATACTTCATTGTCTCTTCAAATCATTCATTTGTACCGAAAAATATTGTGAAAAAATTGAAAAAAATAGTGTTTTTCCTCGCCGTCGCCGCCCCTTAATACGGCTGTCGCCGCCCATATTCCGGCCACCGTCGCCCTCCTATTTTGCTGCCTTACCGTTCTCCAATCCCCGGTATTTGTGGGTTTGGATTTTGTGAGTTAATATTTTAGTATTTTGTTAATTGATTTTGGTATTTTTGTTATGGTGTATAATTTTGTTTTAGATTTTAGATGTAGTTTATTGTTTTGAATTTAGAATTGTGAATTTTAAATTATAATTGAAATTGAAATATGTGATAATTAGATTAAAATTTGTTTAATGATGATTATGTAATAATTAAAAAATTAGATAAAAATTTTAATTAAGATTATATTAATAATAAAATAATAAAATAAATTAATGTTAAATACTTATTATAAAATAATTTGTGTTAATTTTCATAAAATTTGATAAAACTTTATAAAGTCTTCATAGTGGAGATGCCAATGGACAAGAGTTGGATACATGTAAGGAACCGGTTGTCTGATGAGTACTGGGATGGTTTATGTGCTTTTATTGAGGTTGGACAGAATTATACAAATTCCCTCGGGGGTATTAGTTGTTTGTGTATGAAGTGTAGAAATCATGAGATGCATCCACCTGAAACAGTGAAAGCGCACATACATCGATGGGGTTTTGATACAAGTTACACCATATAGATTCACCATGGTAAAGTACGTCCTGCTATTGCAGTTGTCAGTGAATCTGTTGACGAGATGTTTGCAGTGCTAAATGATGTGGCTGGGATTAGTGATGATCATGAGACAATGGGTGAGACAAAAATAGTTATAAAAGATACGTATTACGATGAATCTAGATCTCTTATCCGAGCTACAAGTCGGATTGTATCTGGGATGTACTAAGTATTCATCGTTGAAGTTTTTAGTGAAACTAATGCATCTAAAAGTGTTGTACAAGTGGCCTAATGAATGCATGGATGAAATGTTGAAGCTACTGAAAGATGCACTTCCTGAAGGGAATAAGTTACCTACATCGCATTAGAAGGTGAAGAAGTTATTGAGTAAACTGGGTCTGAGCTATGAGGTAATTCATGTGTATAATTATGATTGCGCTTTGTTTTGGAAGCAGAATGCTGCATTGCAGCCTTGTCCAGTATGTAGTCTAAGTCGTTGGAAAAGCGAAAAGGGAAAAAAGTTCTTTGGAAAGTACTCCGATATTTCCCTTTGAAGGATCGGTTGAAGCGTCTATATGCTTCCCGTCACACTGCTAAGGAAATTGGGGGTACGTAAGGAAACAGATAAGGTGAGGATCGATTTACAAGATATGGGGGTACGTAAGGAGTTGTATTTGTATAGACATGGTGATCATTGGATGAAACTACATGCAGCGTACACATTGACTCTGACAGATTGTCAAAAGTTTTGTGATTTCTTAAAGTCAGTACGGTTTCCTGATGGTTTGCTTGAAACCTACAGAAAACGTGATCGATGGAAACAATAAACTTACTGGGTTAAAATCACACGATTGTCATGTCATACTACAGCGATTGTTGCCAACAGCGATTCGACCATTTATGAAGAAAGAAATTGTCAATGCAATCACCGAATTAGGCAACTTCTTCGAGTTGATATGTTCTAGGACATTGCGGAGGAATGATTTAGAGAGAGCCCAATAAGATATTGTTGTTATTTTATGCAAGTTAGAAATAATTTTTCCAACAGCCATTTTTGATGTAATGGTTCATTTAGTAAGGCACTTGTCAGAAGAAGCCATTTGCGGAGGACCTATTCATCTGAGGTGGATGTATCCTTTCAAACGATTCCTTGGTTCATTAAAAAAATATGTGAGGAATCGGGCGAGACCGGAGGGTTCGATTGCCGAGGCTTATATTGTCAACGAAGCACTGACTTTTTGTTCAATGTATCTAACTGGCATTGAGACAAGATTTAATAGACTTGAGAGAAATTGGGTAGACCACGCAGATGGTAGTGTGAAGAAAATATCTATTTTCCAATCGAAATACCATCCAATTAGGAAGATGATCCTGATTACATTAGATAACCAGTTACGAAGTATGGCTGAGTGGTACATATTATAGAACTATTCAAAAATCCAACACTACATTGAGTAAGTATTACCTCACTGTTTTATTACATAATTGAGTCACATGAAATGATAACACTAACTCAAATTTATAATTTCAGTGAACGTAAGAAATAACTTAATGATACTGGTCGAACTGGATCATTAGGCGAAATTCAATTAAGAGAATTTCCAAAATGGTTCCGGCATAAGGTATTACGCGATAGTCATAATTTATAATTTCAAAAACTGTGGCTACATAGAACTATAGTTGATATTGTTTAATGTTGACAGATGTCCAATCTGCAAGAGCGGAACACGCCAGACGCGACCGTACAATTAATTTCTCTTTCGTGTGGTTCAAGCTTTTCCATTAAAAACTACTCCGGCTGTGTGGTGAACGGAATCAAGTTTCTGACATACAGTCAGGATATCAATCAAAATACCCAGAATAGTGGTATTTGTGTTCGCGGACCAGATAATCAAACATATTACGGAGTACTAGAAGAGATTTATGAATTATCATACATAAACGATAACTATGTTCTTCTGTTTAAATGTAAATGGTCCGACACTCATCCAGGAAGAGCATCTTTGTCACAATAATAGAATGAGCATCTTCGTCAAGGACTCCTGATATGAGAATGAACCATTTATACTGGCATCTCAAGCGGAACAGGTTTTTTATGTGGATGATTTATTCAACGGGCCGAACTGGAAAATTGTTGAACATTTGGGACATCGACATATTTGGGATATTCCATATACGGAAGCAGACGACATTACAGTAGTTTAAGATACCGAGTCTATGAATGTTGACTTAGTCGTGGAACTCCCTGAGATTGACACTTTGATGTGGAATCGACCTGATATATCATCTGATGTTGTCTTGTCCAATGTTGATACAATTTTAAAAGACAAGTCTTCTGTTGGGGATAATGAGTCCGATATACTGGTCGATGATGATGATGAAGACTTAGTTGAATAAGACATCGACGATTCTGAGGATGATAGGACATAAATGAGGATGGTGACAATTAAGACATTAATAATGACGATGATTAGAAATTATGTACTGCGATTATTGTTTTAATAATTATAATTATTCATATAACATAGGATCTATGTAAATAAGATAATAACGTTTATGATGACTTCTTAACAGGTAATCATGTCTGGCCCAGTCGCTACATGTGTTGGCTCTTCAGGGAGAGCACAACCTCCACCTGATCCTTATAGGTTGCCATCACACTGTGAGTCAGGTATGTTAGAACATAATTATAAATTTGTTAAATTAATTACATCAATATTATATGATCACTAAATATATTTCATTCTACAGCACTCGATGCCGCACCTCGACGACGTCGTGGAGGTCGAGGGAAGGCTAAGGGTCACGAAATCGCAGTCAGAGTGGCAAAGGAAGGAAAGATTACCCCCATGTTTGACGAACATGGAGGTACTCTGAAGGCAGTTGGAAACTAGGCACCTGGTTCGATAGTGCCATTGGAATCCATGTTAGGGATGTGTGTGAGCCTTTCCACGATGCATGGAAGGACGTGGACATCCAGCATATAAGAGAGAGATTCAGAAGCGTCTGTTGGTATAAATTATTCAACTTTATTATTTTTTAATTTAATCTAAATTTCAATATAATAAAATTATTTAACATGTTTATATTGTGACGATGGTATACTTAGGTCTGTGGTTAACAGGGAGGCTATAAAATGTTATAAGGATTGGAAAAGCGACCTCCATAACTATTTTAAAGATCTTGGTGGTTCACAAAATGAGAGTGCAGTTAGGGCTCACCCTCCTAAATATCTCAGGAATGCAGCTCACTGGGGTCGTTGCTACAATAGATTCATGTTTGACAAGTTTCAGGTAATTGAATCTATTTTATATGTTGTTTTTATAAAATATATAATAAAGGTTAATTTTACTAACGCTGAATGTAATCGTAAATAGAAAAAGTCAGGGATCAATAAACTTAATCATAGCAACCAAAAGTGGTCGAGTTTTCATGGTCTGCTGTCGTACTCCCAACATCGCGATAAGAAAGTAAGTATTTGTTAATAATTTATTCCATATAAATGTAATTTGATCATCGATTACACTATATTCATATACATTTAAATTACTATACAGTCTACCATAGAGACTCAACAACCGATGTTCATCATCGATAACTAGGGGCAAATGCATTGTCGGGGGCATACTTGGGTTAATCCCTAAGCTGAGTAAACTTTTGTAAGTATAATCTTTATGTTTAATTACATTTTTTTATTTAAATCACATCACGTACTTAATTATTTTTCTTATAATATTTGTAGCACTAGATGGAGGGAGAAAGAAAAACGTAGATCCAGACGCAGTCTACTACTTTTGGATCCTCCGCGGCAGGAATAGTTAATGAGGAGGATATTAGCAGTTTTTGGGCACCCGCAGAGGACACAAGACTGGAGTGGGTCGCACACTCCCACAAAAAGTTTATCGAGAGAATGCGTCGTCATCTGGCTCACGCTTGGCAAGATCTTCTACGACACATTCTGACCCAGACGTAGAAGAATACTTACAACGGACTTACCAGTAAAACCTCCAGTTGTACGAGAGCGTCAGAGTGATGTAGGATTTCATCACTCAAATGCACCCCAACATGACTTTCCCAACGGTTACTCTTCCTGAGCCTTATGTCTGTCCACCTCATCCGCCTCTGAATCCTTCTGATGATAACAACAATAATTCTAGTAATGCTGCTAATTTAGGAGGTTAGAGTTTTATTAATATAACAATTTGTACTTCCGCACATTTCTACTATAATTACATTTTTATTTGATTAATTACTTTTTATCATAATAATTTTTATTTATATTTTTTATTATTTATTTCCTTTTATTTAATTTTTATTTATATTTAATATCATGAATTATATTTATTATAATTAATAAAATGAGAAAAAATAAATAAAATATTAAAATATTATTTGCGACGACAAATGTGGTCGCAAAAAATATATGCCACGTTAGCTACCACTGCGTCTTTTGCGACGACTTAATTCAAAAAATGTCGTCACAAATACTTAATGCCATGTCATCTTAACGATGTACCCGACAAAATAATTGTAGGGACTCATTTGCAACGATTGTCGTCGCAAATATAATTGCGACGATTGTCGTTACAAATATAATTGCGACGACTGATTGTCGTCGCAAATATTATATTTGCGACGAAACAATTGTAGCGACAGATTTGCGACAACAAGTGGTCGTGAAAAATATATTCGCGATGACTTTGCGTTTTTTACAACGACTTTTTGCTGTCGCTAATAACCCTGTTTCTTATAGTGTTGGTACAACTTAACTAGGTTGGTACCCATTAAAAAGAGCATCCTATACTAAATCTCTAACTAAAATATTATTAAAAATGAAATACAAAGTAATAAAAAAAAGACCTGATTCTTAATAAACTAGCAAAATGATATTTTCAAATACGTCTCCACCATTTAAATCTTTTTATACTTTCTCTTCTAATTGCCCTTTTAAACTAATTTTTTTAAAAAGGCCAGTACATATTTAAACATTTTTTCTTTCTCATATATTCGCTACGTACACAATATTAAACTAAAACATATATTTTGATTGAAACATGCACTTTGGTGTATCCATTTTATTTTTAAAATATCTTATATTCTCAAACGTGTCAAATTAAAATAGTTTTTTCTCTAATATAGTTAATTGAAATAATGTTTCTCAAATATTCCTCTACTTAACCAATTTTTCTTTTGATATTCAAAAATACTTTTTTTCATCAATATAATGACCTTATAAATGCTTAATTATACTTATTTTCGCTTGTAACCTTCCCAAGCACTATTTTTCTCGTATGTACTGCTAAATATTTCTCTCTAATATTTCTCCAATGACTATAATTTTCAATATTAGTTAATTAAAACTAAAGAAAATGAACATTTTTTCTGAAATTTTCAATTCTAATTTTTTTGGCTTGTTAATTTCGATTTTTTAAGTTTGAAATATGCTTATTTGATTGTTATTAAAATAATTCTTATATCCTATTTATCTTACTGAGGGTAGTATTTTTTATTTTTAAAAATTTTACCTATCAGATATTATTTTTGTATTGGTTTTAATATATACTTTTATATTTGTAATAACGTAAGAAGAGAAAACATGAGATTTTAAAAGAATATATAAATATTTAGGAAATTTTTTCAGAAATCATTTTTATTGAGTTAATGTACGTTGATTTTTACATCTAAGTTGTTATATTTTTTTTTTTTCAAATTTTACATGTTATTTGTTTAGTTTTCTCCACGCCTGTTACATTTGTTTTCATTATAATATTTATCAGAAGCTTTTCTAGCTATTAAAAATTTGTGTTACAACAACAACAATTGACATATTGAGGCATATATAGTTTTTTTATGGATAAGATTTTTACAAAAATTATTAGGAATTATAAATATAACTTTAGAAAATCTTTTTGTTATTATTCTTACTTTTCAGTGGAAATAGCAAATAAGTATTTATGTTTCATTTTTTTAAAAGAACTTTAATTTTTCATTACTTAATTAATATTTCTACAAGAGTACTTAAAAGAGAATACCAAATTAACTAAACCCTTTAACTTCTCATTCACTTCGTTGATTTGAGTTTAGAATTCGAGTTGAGATGTTATTTTATATGAGAGCTTTTTACTGTAGCAAAAAAGTTAGATGTGATTGTTTGTGAGAGCTTTTTACTGTAGAAAAACTCGAATTCTAAACTCGAATCAGCGAAGTGAACGGAGTCTTAATACACTATATACACGCGTGCGAAGAACGTGGCTTTTGACTGATATATATATATATATTTTTTTTTTCCCTTTTTTTTTTTTTTGCTTGTTCAAGTCAAGTCTAGGATATCTTTCACTCTTTACAATTTTATGTTACTTATATATTTTCCCTCTACGCCAAAATGTTGGGTGTTTTCATTTCACAACTCAAGTCATAACTTCAATTATGTTTTAAGTTGTGTATGTGAGAGAAATACACTGTAAAAAAATTAAATTTAAATTATTATCAGAGAAAATACTGTAGCAATAAAACTTGAGTTGTGACTTGAGTTGTGAAATGAAAAGGGCCAAATTTTTTAAGTGAGTTTCTTTTAATATGTTTATATCAATATATATGTGTATATATATATATATTTTTTTTTTCTCTAAATATGGCCCCTCTTAAATAATCTTTAATTACAATCCCTATTATTTTGTAACATATGGCTTTACTCTTTTTTTTTTACCAATTATTCCACTAAAATATTTTTTTTTTTGAAATTTGTTCTTTTTTTAAAATGTTTCATCTTTTTATTTGTACTCCTAATTTGTTTTCAATTTCATTTACATTCATGATTTTTTTCCCTAATTTCCGAAATGAGATTATTTTTTGAATGTGCACGTACTTAAACATCTTTTCCTTTTTCATATATACTTTTATTAATTTTCTATTTAATGATCGAATCAAAACATTTTTTATTTAAATATGATCTACTTATCTATACAGCATTACATGGATAAAAAAAAACATTTGGTTCATTAACTTTTATAAAAAGTTAGAAATAAATGTAATCTTACAAAAACATTTTTTAATGGTTAATTTTAAGGGAACACTTACGGTAGGAACCAGTAGAAACTGTTGCAACAGTTCCTCAAAAATTAAGGATTAGTAATCCTTTTTAAAAATTGAATGGATTCAGTCATACATACGCAAGGTAGATAATTAAAAAAGAAGAAGAAGAAGAAGAAGATGATGATTGGTTTTTGTTGTGTAGGAAAATATGAGTGACATGTGGAACGACGACAGCGTGACACGTGGCATTACTTTCCCTTAAAAGGTGACAACCCGCAACGCTTGAAGCTCGCTTCCCCTATACGCTGCGAAGAAAGGCCCAACTTAGGGCGTCGACCAGATTGTGCCGTGGAACTTAAGCAATACTTCCTCTGGAAAGGGTCAACCGTCAGTGGGCATAAAGTCTACACATCGCAGATGGCGAGGGGAACACTTCAGAAAGGAGTTTGACATCCCAAGTTGCGTCTAGAGATGGGAAACGCCTGCAACGCGGGCATTAATTGCAAACCCCTAAACCGCCCTATAGTGGGCAGTGAAGGATTACAGGAATCCACAGAGCCGTAATGACCAATTGGCTGAGTGAATAGTCTAAAAGGTGATTAGCGAGCTACGGTCTGAGCCTAAAAAGGTAGGCCACTCAAGTACTTCTACCTACGAAGGAAAACCACCCATGAAGGAAGCTTGAGCTATAAAAGGGGCAGAGCCCCATACATGAAAGAGGATGGACCTCTCGAGCATAGAATCAAAGAGAGAATATACATGCATGTAAATTGTAATAGTCCAAAGAGAGATGCAATACACAAGTGGATGTAGCTCTTCATTAACAGAGTGAACCACTATAAATCTCGTGTGTCCTCTCTTTTAAGCATTACACTCATGCTTATAAAATACAACAAACACTTCATAGCATAATTTTAAATATACAGTTAATTTCCAGCCGATAACCCAACGGGATACCAGTGGGTAACCCAGCGTATTTCTGTTGACGAAATTTAGCCGTCAACAATTGGTGACTCCACTGGGGACCGAACCCAGAATCTCTGGTTCATAAGTTTGACTCCCGACAACAAAGAAGTAGCCAGCAACCATGCCTCCAAGGAAAAGAGATGTGGCCATCAATCAAGGCAGCCAGATGGAGGAAACCACCACACATCCGGCGAATGACGGGATTGAAGAAAACCAATCTCCGGTTAGGAATGAGGCTCCACCTATAGACGTGTTGCGACCTGACCCATTGCAGATGCAGGCCTAGCTCACCACTCTGACTGACCTGGTACGGGGGCTGAGGGTTGTCGTTGAGCGATTGGATGGAAGAAACTTGATGCCTCCTCTAGAAGATGCCCCAAGACCGCTAGAAGCTACCGTGGCTGGAAACCATAATCCCGGTGACCGCCAAGATATCCCCAAAGGAATCGGGGACAGTGAGAATCTTAGAGGTGATCCCAGGCCTCGGCCTTCCCAATCCGCCAGCAGTCATCTAAGGGCCGCCGGACTCCGGGCTCTTGAGAACCAAATAGCCAGAGGCCTGGGAAACCCCGAAGCGCCACCTCAGAACCCATGCAGAAACCTTCCAGGAGATGCAGGGTCGGTACAAGTGGGTGGACGGGCAAGAGGCGGACCCAACGCACAAAAGGCAGCGGTGTCGAGAGGAACCGGTTCAACAATCTCTACGGAGGAGGTGCTAGCCATCATATAGGGCATGGCCAGCCTAGAGCAAAAGCTCACGGGCGATGTCGCTAGCCTAAAGAAAAATATAGGGCGAGTGGCCGAGGTGGTAAACGTCGACATCACACCTAGCCGGACGCACGACCACTCGTTTACCGCGGACATTATGGCGCCACTTCTCCCCGATAAATACAGGTCACCGTCGATCCCACTGTATGACGCAGAGGGGATCCCGACGATCACCTAGAAATGTACACGGGGCACATGCTCTTGCATGGATATGCCGAGGAGATCATGTACCGAGCCTTCCGAAACCATCTAACGTACTCTGCCCGGAGATGGTTTCGAATGCTAAAGCCAAACTCCATCTCAAGCTGGGATAAGTTGAAGGAAGCATTTTCTCTCCAGTTTATGCGAGTGAAGAAATATTTCCCTCCAAAGCAAAATTTGACAACGATATACCAGAAGCCAAACGAGTCGTTAAAAGAGTAGCTCGCGAGGTACGAGGAAGCTATTGCCATGACAACGGATATAACCGACAGATAGGCCTTGATGAGGGTGTTATCTAACATGAAGAAAATTACCCCCTTCAAGAGAGAGCTGAATCGGAAGCCCTCATCCAGTTACAAAGAATTCCTTGCACGAGCGCAAGGATACATTAACGCCGAGGAAGCAGATGCAAACGACCCCGACCACAAGTCCAACAAAAACAAAGGGACTGAACAAGGGTCGACGGCAGGAAAGTAGGATGGGAAAAAGTGACGAGGCGGATGAAGTGGGGACAAGCAGCCTGCTTCGGCGGTGAACACTCCGGAAGCTAAAAAACTGAGGCAAGAGGAGAACCGTAAGCCTCGACCATTTCAAAGGTACGATTCCTACCATGAATTAACAGTATGAGTTGAGGAAGTGTTTAACCAGGTAGGTCGCGGGAACTTACTGCACCACCCAGAGCCGATGAGGTCAGATCTCAGCCGAAGGAACCAGAAAAAATATTGTAGGTTCCACGGCGACGTCGACCACCACACCAATGATTGCGCCGATCTTAAAGATGAGATAGAAAGGGTAATCCGTGAGGAAAGGCTGCAGGAGTTCAAGGCCGAGCGGAGACCAAGAAACGATGGCCACGGCGGTTAGAATGACGGTCGACGCTGAGAGGAGAACCAGCGACCAGAGGACTGAGAACCCATCAGCGTTATACGAATCGTCCTCGGCGGTCCGTATATTGGATGAGACTCGAGGAGATCTCAAAAAGACTACGCCCATGAAGCTAGAGGGGTGTACCAGGAAAGATTTTGGAGTGTCTCCGCCACAAAAACAACAAAGTTCGGCAGCGCTGACGTAGCGTTTAATGAGGACGACGCCAACGGGGTTCACTTCCCCCACAACGATGCCTTGGTGGTAGAGGCCATAATTAGAAATCACACTGTATGTTGGATCCTGGTGGACAATGGGAGCTCAGTAGACCTCCTATACTGTGACTGCCTAGAAAAGATGGGTATCCCAAAGGAGTAATTGGAAAAAACCTCCAAGCCACTGTACGGTTTCACTGGAGACTCCGTCATCCCTCAGGGGACAATTTGGCTACCTATAACCGCCAGGGAGAAACCTCGACAAGCCACTATAATGGCCAATTTTATGGTAATAAAGGGAGGCTCCCAATACAATGCCGTCATTGGAAGGCCGACCCTTCAGGCGCTGAGGGCAATAACCTCCATCTACCACCAGAATGTCAAATTCCCCACCCCAAACTGTGTAGGTGAAATAAAGAGTAACTAGTACGAGGTTAAGGTTGCGTATTCTGATGCCTTGCGCGGATATGACCAGCCAGGGAGACAGGAGGCTAGAATGGTCTATCAAGGCGCCAGTGAGAACATAGACCCCCAGATCTAAGAAGAGGCCGCATGGTCTCAACCCGTCGAGCAATTGGTGGAGATCCGAGTCAACGAGGACAAGCCAACCAGAGCGCTGAAAATAGGTTCTGACTTAACCCCATCACATAGGGTGGAAGTCGAGAGCTTCCTCAAAAAGAACCTGGATGTCTTCGCCTGGAACCATGCGGACATGGAAGGGATCAACCCAGAAGTCATATGTCATTCTCTGAATATCAACCCCTCATATCCCCCCAAACGCCAAAAGCATCGACCGATGAACCCGGAGAGGTATGAGGCATTGAAAGAAGTGGTCGATAATTTAATCAACAACGGTTTCACTAGAGAGGCCCATTACCCACTATGGGTCTCAAACCCTGTTTTGGTGGTCAAACCTAAGGGAACATGGAGAACATGCGTCGACTTCAGTGACCTCAACAAAGCCTACCCAAAGGATGGTTTCCCACTCCCTCGAATAGACCAAATGGTCGATGCCACTACAGGGCATGAGATGCTAAGTTTTATGGATGCCTACTCCGGATACAACCAGATGCCCATGCATCCAGCCGACGAGGGGCACACATCCTTCATAACCGATAGAGGCCTCTACTGCTACAAAGTGATGCCTTTCATCTTGAAAAACGCAGGGGCCACATACCAAAGGCTCGTGAACAAAATGTTTGCTCAACTGCTCAGCAAAATAATGGAAGTTTACGTTGACGATATGCTTGTAAAAAGTGCCAAGGCCACCCAACACGTTGATCATTTGGGAGAAATGTTTAGCGTATTGAGAAAAAACCACATGAAACTAAACCCCCTGAAATGTGCCTTTAGGTTGGATCAGGGAAATTCCTTGGTTTCATGGTCAGTAACCGGGGGATAGAGGCTAACCCCGAAAAAATAAAAGCCTTGCAGGATATGAGGTCTCCAACTAAACGAAAAGAGGTGCAAAGGTTGACAGGGTGTGTCGCTGCTCTAAACAGATTCATATCTAAGGCAACGGATAAGTGCGTTCCCTTCTTTGATGCTTTAAAAGGAAGTAAGCATTTGAATGGACACCACAATGTGAAGAGGCCTTTTAAAAATTGAAGGAGCACTTGGGCAAGCCCCCGATCTTGTCAAAACCTGTCCCCGATGAGGCACTAAGCCTATACCTCTCCGTGTCACAACACGCCATGAACTCCGTGTTAATAAGAGAGGAAGAAAGGGTCCAGTTGCCGGTCTACTATGTAAGCATAAGACTCCTCGATGCCGAGTCAAGGTACACTGAAATGGAACAACTAGCCCTCGCCCTGATGGTAGCCTCAAGAAAGCTTCGGCATTATTTTCAATCCCACACAATACGGGTTCTTACAAACCACCCGTTAACACAAGCATTGCAAAAGCCGAAAACTTCTAGTCGACTTCTCAAATGGTCGGTTGAGGTAAGCCAGTTCGACATTAAGTATGTACCAAGAGTAGCAATCAAGGGGCAGGCGCTGGCTGATTTCCTGGTCGAGTTCTCTCACAGACCGACTCCCGCCACACACAAAGAAGTCGAGACGACGAAGTGGAGGCTCTACGTGGATGGAGTGTCGAGCGAAAATGGGTCAGGAGCCGGCGTCCTGTTGATCAGCCCAGAAGGCCACAAAATTACTTCAGTGGTACGATTTAAATTCAAGGTGTCGAACAATGAAGCCGAGTACGAGGTACTGATTGCAGGATTACGATTGGCAAATCACTTGAAAATCGAGAGGCTCGGCATTTTCAGCGACTCTCAACTAGTCGTTGGACAAGTAAATGAGGAATACCAAGCGCGGGGTGAAAAAATGGGTGCATACTTGAAAAAGGTGAAGGAAGAGCTCGTTAGGTTCAAAAGCTATGAAATACTTTAAATACCACGAGCCGAGAACACCAAAGCTGACACTTTGGCAAAACTAGCATCATCGAGGAATTCTAACATACTAGGGATCGTTCCTATCGAAGAACTAGAGCGGCCGACCATTAAGAAAAAAATTGAGGCCATGACCATCCAGACGGACGAGGGTTGGATGACGCCACTTGTCCAATATCTAACGGATGCAAAGCTGCCGAATGATAAAGACAAGGCAAGACGAATCAGATATAGACCAACCAGGTACCTACTATACGACGGCTTGCTTTACCGACGAGGTTATTCCACGCCTTTGCAGCGGTGCCTAAACGATAGCGAAGCCAAGGAAGTCCTCCGGGAAATCCATGAAGGAGTATGCGGAAATCACACTGGGGGGCAGTCTTTAGCTCACAAGGTTTTGAGACAGGGGTACTATTGGCTTACGCTCAAAAAAGATACGTTCCAATACGCTTGACGCTGCGATAAATGCCAAAAATATGCCACAATTCCTAGAGTACCCCCAGAAAACCTAACCCCCATTCTCAGTCCATGGCCCTTTGCCAAATGGGGAGTCAACCTGATCGGGCCCTTACACCTCGCTCCAGGAGGCTTTAAGTTCGCCATCGTCGCGGTAGACTACTACACTAAATGGGCAGAGGCAAAGGCTCTAAAACAACCACGAAAGTAGCTTGTACCAACTTCATGTGGAACAACATCGTGTGTAGATTTGGGGTCCCACACTCAATAGTATCTAACAATGGGAAATAGTTCGATAATGCCTCAACACGCAGGTTCCGCGACAGCTTAGGTATTTGAAAGGACTTCTCAGGGCCAATACATCCACAATCCAATGGTCAAGTCGAGGCTGTCAACAAAATATTAAAGTATACCCTAAAGAAGAAGCTCGACGATTTAAAGGGGAGATGGGCCGAAGAACTTCCGAAGCTCTTATGGGCATATAGACTGACAAGTCGAACCACCACGGGTGAAACACCCTTCTCAATGGCATATGGCATCGAGGCGGTACTCCCCGTAGAAATTGAGACGCCGACTCTGAGAACTATTGCCTACAACGACGACGATAATACCAAAGCCATGAATGGAGAAGTCGACCTGTTAGAAGAAAAAAGACTCGACTCCCAACTACGCCTCACCGCCTATCAGCAAAGGGCAGCACGGTAATACAATAAGAAAGTTAAAAAAAGAAGGTTCGCCCTAGGAGACCTAATATTGAAAAGGGTGACACAGAGTACGAAACCCAAAAATACTGGTCCTCTGGGCCCAACTTAGGAAGGGCCCTACCGAATAAGGGAAGCGTTGCGTCTGGGCACTTACATTTTGGAAAGCCTCACCGACAAACGAATTCAACATCCATGGAATACAGAACAGCTAAAGTTGTACTACCAATAGTGTATGTAACTCTTGCGCATCTGAAATTGTATTTTTGGCAATTTAAATAAACTGATAAGTTTGTAAAAATATTGTTCAAAAATAAGAAAGGAGTTTACCCCTTAATAACATGTCTGCTTAAAAACCCAATGTATATTAAACAGACTTGGGGGGCAGTAAGGGGTCTACAGAAGACGACGACCCCAAGGGGTAAAGATAACGTCGTCTCCTCCAAGGAGGAGAGGCGAACACTTAGAAACTTTAACGAAATTTTCTAAGACGACGACCCCAAGGGGTAAAGATAATGTCGTCTCCTCCAAGGAGGAGAGGCGAATACTTAGAAAATTTTACGAAATTTTCTAAGGCAATGACTCCAAGGGGTAAAGATAACGTCGTCTCCTCCAAGGAGAAGAGGCGAACACTTAGAAAATTTTACGAAATTTTCTAAGACGACGACCCCAAGGGGCAAAGTTAACATCGTCTCCTCTAAGGAAGAGAGGC
This sequence comes from Morus notabilis, assembly GCF_000414095.1. Lineage (NCBI taxonomy): Eukaryota > Viridiplantae > Streptophyta > Magnoliopsida > Rosales > Moraceae > Morus > Morus notabilis. The sequence goes on along the minus strand of NW_010358038.1, from coordinate 45,134 downwards.
GAACACTTAGAAAATTTTACGAAATTTTCTAAGACGAGACCCCAAGGGCAAAAATAAATAAATAAGGAAAGCGACAAACAATTATGAAATCTATCTTCAAAAAAATGAAGGAAAATTCCAATATTATATCAAATGTATAAACATATAGCACTACAAAAGAAAGGAAAAACCCTAAGCATCACCGCCAGCCACCGAGTCATCACCGTCACCAGGTGAAGAAGAAGTGTCGTCATCTGCAGGAGGAGGAATATAAAGGAAGCTCAAATCCCACTCAGGATGCCCTTGTTTGATCAGATCGACAATTTGTTGTCCAGCAGACTGAAAGTCCTTTGTGCAAATGTCGATGAGCTCAGGGAAGCCTTGAACTCCTCAATAATCTCTGCGCACTTGGCGTCGAGCATTGCTGAGGCCTCGACTTCAGCTTCCTTCTTCCCTTCAGCTTTTCCCTCGGCAAAGCACTTCTTCATGGCCTCAGTAGCTTCGGCCGATTTCTTCTCAGAAGCTTCCGCCCGCTTTGTAAGATCTTCAACCGCAGCCGTCAAACTGGCCAACTCATTTTCAAGACTCGATAGCTTGGCCAGTTCTCCTTCCAAACTCGTCAGCTTGGCCACGACCACGTCCCTCTCTTCGATGGCAGACGAGCACTTTTCCTTGGCAGCGTCGAGAAGAGATGTAAGCTTGGCTTCCAGGCTGTCCATCTCCTTACCACGTTCCTCAACCTTGACTAGATCAATAAGATTGAGGATGGCAAGGACTAGGCCCTTAGAAATTGGAAGTCAAAAAATAAAAATACAAAGGACGAATCTAAAAATGAAAAAGCACGGTCGAAGCTTACATGAATCTGGAAGGAAATCTGCTTACGATCCACCAGAGAAGACTGAGCGGCGGAGATCCAGTGTGGCTCAAGGAATGATTCGTACAAGGCCTGGAAGACAAGGGAGAAATAGGGAGGAAGCTTCAGTATGGCCCCAATCTCAGCGTCAGAAACATCCGGGACCTAGAAATTGGAATCCATAATTTTTGCCCCCGGCATCAGTACACGTTCCCTAGGCGCCGAAGGAATTCCAGAAACATCAGGGATTGGAACTGCCGGCATCCAAGTCTCAGTCACCGGCACCTTCTCTTTGCGCCCCTTTTTGGGCGCAGGAGCTTCCACTCCTGACCCCGAAGAAACCTCTGCAGTTTTCCTTCTCTTTGGCGCCGGGGAAGAGGTGTTGGCTTTCTCTTTTCCTTTGGATTGAGGCAGTGAGCTAGGCTGAGGCTGCTGGTTGTCAGGGAGCTGAATCTTCAAAGAAGTCATTTCTGTTCAAATGACCAGTCAACATACAGTTATGACAAATAAGATTAGTGGAAGGGTCGAGCCTAAGATTTTACCTTCGTCGCTTAGGTGAAAATATTCACGAATGGCAGGAGGATCGGAAGGGTCTGGAAGGTCAAGAATCAACCCTGCCTCTCTAAGGTTGGACTCGGTCATGAGGGTCTCGATATGGTGAGCCTTCTCCGAGTACAAAAATGCCTTTTCTGCCCTCGCCAATCTGTTCCCAGCGAGCTTCGGCCGATCTTGGCTGACTGCAAGGTAAAAGAACTGTCAGCGCTATAAAAAAAAGAATAGGGAAAGGGATAGAAGCAAAGTGTCAATCTCACCCATATTCCCAAACAACATTTGCACCTTCCTTTGGTGGGGCATACGGTCGTCGAGGTGAAAATTAAACGGCCCCCGTATCATAAAAAACATGGCTTTCCACCCATGTGATAACGAGGGAATACCTCGTATCAGCGTACTAAGCCTAGGCTGGGATCGTCCATGCCCACTCAAAAAATACCATCCCTCGCATTTGGCGACGTGGCATAGTCTGTACATAAACATAAATTCATCCAGCGGTAGATCCATATCAAACCGCTGGCTCCAAAAAACTCAGGCGCCGGCAAAACAATACCAAAAGTTCAGCGCCAATTGGGCATGAAAGATACCATAAAAATGGCAGTAGTCTTTAACAAAGGGATGAATGGGTAAGGTCATCCCCGCCGTAACAGCGCAAGTATACACGAGGAGATACCCGGTGGGAGGCATGCTGGTCCTAAAATGTACATCCGAGATGAGGTACTCAAACCACCTCCCGTCGATCCAACCTTCTTTAACAGCCCAAATAATGTCTTTATTTCGGACCCTCGACGCCACGACATCGGCCGTAAAAAATGGCCTGTCTGGGTCTCCGCTCGTAGCAGCCAAGGGGGCATCCATCACTGAAGCAGCAACCCCACATACGCTGCCTCCCGTGAAAGGAATCTTATTGACTTCTTCCTCCATCATACGGTCGATGTTGTCAAACTCGTCACTGAAACCTTCGCTTAGTCCACCCATGTATTCTTCTATTTCACTCAATATTGAGTTGCCATCTGATGAGGAAGATGACCACGAAATCTCCACCACGGAAGGGGAGTCTGGTCGTACAACGGACAGATCCTCTCGATAGGTGGGGTTTGAGGCCATTGTTCTGGTGGTTAAAAAGACAAGGAGCTAAGTTAAAATCCTAAGTCGAGAGGAAGGAGTAAATGACGACCATTCAAAAGCGACGATTGCTCAATTACCATTAGCGCCTCTTAACATAACGTCGACCATTTATATAAAAATGGTAACGGTGAATGTTCATAAACAACCAAGGTTCATTAGAACCTAGAAGTTAGAGACCGCAATCAGCCAGAAATCAGAAAAACTATCCTACGAAGGTCAGGCAAAGCGTATGGTAAGGTCTTTATCCACTACATTTCACATATTAACATGCATATGGTTCAATAGGACAGACAGTAGTCATTAAACAATACGGATGAACAATCGTTAAAGGCTTACCAGTGAGTCAGAATCTGGGCAAAGTCGGGTTCCGAGATAGCTTCACAAGGCACCGAGAAGAGCAAGGGACGCAAGTAGGAATCTACGAGAAAAAACTCAGGCAAAATAACGGCAGGAAGGAGTTTGGTAAAAAAATGGCTTCAGTTCAAGGAATATTTAAAGGAATACAAGCCCTCTCCCCCTGACCGTCAGATAAAATTCGTAAAATCTAACGGCAGGGGCATCTTGCCCAGATCTGACGGCAACAAATGGGGGCGGGAGGATGAAAGGACACGATCAGAGGGCTCATATTCGCCTTTTCAAAAATGAAGCCTTACGTTAGCATGGAGAAATGACCGACGCGACAGTTACGTTCCTCGAGGAAAGCCAAAGCGTCAAGACTATTATTACGAAAGGAGGCTCAGAATTAGGTTCCCACACCCGAGGCACAGAAAAAAAAAACCCGAACCTAGCTCGAGGCTGTCTAAAGGAAACCCTCGACCTGGGGGGCAACTGTTGTGTGGGAAAATATGGGTGACATGTGGAACGACTACAGCGTGACACGTGGCACTACTTTCCCTCAAAAGGTGACAACTCTCGACGCTTAAAGCTCGCTTCCCCTATACGCTGCAAAGAAAGGCCCAACTTAGGGCGTCGACCAGATTGTGCCGTCGAGCTTAAGCAATACTTCCTCTGGAAAGGGTCGACTATCAGTGGGCATAAAGTATACACAGTGCAGACGGCGAGGGGAACACTTCATAAAGGAGCTTGACATCCCAAGTTGCGTCTAGGGATGGGAAACGCCTGCAACGCGGGCATTAATTGCAAATCCCTAAACCGCCCTACAGTGGGTAGTGAAGGATTACAAGAATCCACAGAGCCGTAATAGAAGACCAATTCGCTGAGTGAACAGTCCAAAAGGTGATTAGCTGGCTACGGTCTGAGCCTAGAAAGGTAGGCCACTCGAGTACTTCTACCTACGAAGGAAAACCACCCACGAAGGAAGCTTGAGCTATAAAAGGGGCAGAGCCCCATACACGAAAGAGGATGGACCTCTCGAGCATAGAATCAAAGAGAGAATATACATGCATGTAAATTGTAATAGTCCAAAGAGAAATGTAATACACAAGTGGATGTAGCTCTTCATTAACAGAGTGAACCACTATAAATCTCGTGTATCCGCTCTTTTAAGCATTACACTCATGCTTACAAAATACAACAAACACTTCATAGCATAATTTTAAATATACAGTTAATTTCCAGCCGGTAACCCAATGAGATACCAGTGGGTAACCCGGCGTATTTTTGTTGATGAAATTTAGCCGTCAACAGTTTTCTTTCTTTTATCACTTAGTAGACGAGCGAGATGAAATTCTCATGCGTTTTCTATTTAAACAATACTTAGCAAACAAAAAGAAAAGGCAAAAATAAATAAAGAAAGGAATACAGCCGGACAATATTAGTTTAATAATTCAGGCGACAACATTTTATTTTATTTTATTTTAAAAAAAACAAATTCATGATGTAATACATAAACTTTATTCAAAGAAAAAGTCAAAAAAATTTTGGTTTCATTTTGTAACGTTTACGTTTTCTGTTTTTTTTTTTTAAAAAAATTGTCTCTTGTTTAATAAAAAGCCCCCATACCATTTTTCATTAAATAAATTAACTCTAATACGTAAAACAATTTGAAAAGTGTCCAATTGTTTCATCCATCTCTAAATTGGTATGTACGCTAACCTTTTGATGGTGACAACCTAAACGCCAACTTTTAACGTATGTTTTAAGTTAACTCTAGCAAATTTCTCTAAGCTTCAACGTTGTTTTTAACCGAATTACGAAGCAACTATGACGCCTTTTTGGCGTTAGAAAATTATCTTTCCCAATGCTTATTTTATTATCATCGTGTTATTATATTCGTGTATATGTCAATAGGATAGAGTGTAAGGAAACAAACTTCTTATATTCTTTATTAATATTATCAATGATATTTTAATCATTGTTTGTAACAACAGATTGTTTGTTATATCAAACTATGTATTTTTATGAAATTTACTGTTGGAAAAAATGGCATTTAAAATGGAAATGAGCATTTTTTGAAGTATCATTTTGAGACTCAACTTTGAGTATGATCTACTACGTTATAGTCACAGATCTAGGCAGATTCCTCTTTTTATCCGTGGGGAGATGAAAATGGTATTTTCATATGCTCGTGCACGAGTGAATGAGAAATTGACAGTGGTCATTTAGAGTAATGTTGTAAACGTTTGTGAATTAAACTGGCATTTAAGCCTTCAATCAAAACTTTTCGTAATGATAGATATTAATTGAGAATTAATCTGCTAAGGACTGGAAAAATTAATCTCAGAATTTATTTTGAATTAAATGCCATATCTCCATCTGAGTCATATAAATTCGGGCATCGCACTCCTGGTTTGATACTTCAGAAAACTTGAAGTCACCGTCTCCGTCTCTGAGAAACACATTCTGGAGTTCTTATGTTCTAAAGTGATAGAGTTTGCACTACTACAATTTGGCCGATTTGCGACAAAATTATTTGCGACGATAATTGTCGTCGCATCTAAGCGAATATTTGCGGCGACATGTCGTCGCGAATATTTGCGGCGACATGTCGTCGCAAATATTTTCGTAAAACTGAAAAAATAATGTTGTCGGCAAAACGTCACATGTCATCGCAAATAATGACTTGGCGCTAGATCTCGTAAGGCGCAAACTTTTACCGCCAAAATAATATTATTTGCAACGACATGTTTTTGCGACGACATTAATGTGTGTCGTCGTAAAAAATGATTTTGTATTCCCGCAGTAAAATAGAAGGCGGGAAAAGTGGGCGGGTCCCCAAATATTATTTACGACGATATTACAGTTGTTGTCACAAATAAGAATTCTAGAACCTTCCTCCCACAACACGTGTCGTCGCAAATAGTGAGGTGTCGTCGCAAATAGTCTGTTGTGTCGTCGTAAAAAAGTTTGTTATATGCCCACGAGCAGAGCCTCCTCCTCCATTTTTTCCACCCGGCTTCTCTCTCTCTCTCTCTCTCTCTCACTCGGCCCCTCACCGTTTTCTCCGATTTTCTCACCCCAAAATCTAAAAATCTCTTTGTACTCTCTTCAAAATCAACAATATTATAAGTTTTATTTGTTTTTTTGTCCAAAAAATCCCAAAATCTCAAAGTCCGCCGCCACCGCCAAAATTCACCGCCGCCGCTGCTGAAGTTTGCCGCCGCCGCCACCCTTTCTCCCTGTTAATCTTGCCGTTTTCAGTCCCTGTTTCAGTGGGTTTGAATTTTGTAAGTTTTTTTTTGTCCGAATTATTGTATTTGTTAGTTTAAAATTTATGAGATTTTTGTTATTTAAATTGTATATAATTATAGATTATAAATCCTAAAATTTGATTTATAGATTTCAAAATTAGTATATAATTTGAAATTTGGATTATAGATTAAATTTTAGATTATGAATTTTGAGATTGTTCAAATTTGATATTGAGATTGTTGAAATTTTAAGATTAGAATTTGATTTAGGTTGAGATTAAAAGTTTTAATAATTATTCTGGGTGGCACATCTTGCAGTTATGGTGTGCCAAAATCTTTTAAAAACTATTATTTGCATGTTTGAATTTTTGGATAATAAGAAAAATATGTCGTTATAATGCTGAAAGTTTATTAAAACCAATTAATTTTAAGAATTTAATTAATAAGAATTAAGTATATTAATAAAAAGAAAATTAAAAATTAATTATAAACATTATGAGTGCAACAATAAAAAAATAACTTGTTCATTAAATTTGATAAAACTTATAAAATTAAAGTATGAAATGTTAAACTTTCTTTATAAACGTGATTATATAGTCACAAGAAAATATGAAGTATGATTAGATGTGTTATTGTTTTTATAGTCAAGATGCCGATTGACAAGAGTTGGATACATCTAAAAAATCGGTTGTCTGATTAGTATTGGGAAAGGTTGTCTACGTTTATCAATATTGCCAAAGATTATGTCGATAAAAGTGGTTGTACAAGTTGTCCGTGTCGGATGTGTTTAAACCATAAGTGTTTTCCAGTAGAAATAGTTAGAGCACACATACACCAATATGGTTTTAATCCTTTATATACGACGTGGTATTACCATGGCGAAGATGATGTTGCGTACCAATCCAATAAATGAATCAGTTGACGAGATGGTTGCAGTTATACATGATGTTGTTGGAAATAACTCTGATCATGATATGCTGGAGGAAGTAGACGCTGAAGTGTCAGGTGATGCGCAACACAATAAATTTAAAGAGTTGTTATCTGAGCTCGAATTGGCATTGTATCCAGGGTGTACTAAGTATTTCTCATTGAAGTTTTTGGTGAAACTCATGCATTTAAAGGTGTTGTACAAATGGCCCAATGAGTGTATGAACTCTGTTTTGAAATTGTTGAAAGATGCATTTCCTGAAGGAATTAAACTTCCAGATTCGTATTACGAGGCGAAGACGAAATTGGGTAAACTCGGTTTGGGCTACAAAACAATACATGTCTGTAAGTATGATTATGTGTTATTCTGGAAGGAGAATGTTGATCTACAGGTTTGTCCAGTATGTAACACCAGTCATTGGAAGAGTAAAAAATATAAAAGGTAAAAAAGTACCTCATAAAGTATTACGATATTTTCCTTTGAAGGATCAATTGAGGCGTCTGTATAGCTCGCGTCACATTGCAAAGGAAATGACGTGGCACATGCGGGGGCGTTCGAAGGATCTAGACATAATGCGTCATCCAGTTGATGGTAGGGAGTGGAGAGATTTAGAAATGAAGTATCCTGAATTCACTCGTGAACCAAGAAACCTTCAATTGGGTTTAGCTACTGATGGTTTTAATCCTTTCGGAAGCATGAGTTTATCATATAGTATGTGGCCGGTGGTTCTTATTGCTTACAATTTACCTCCTTGGTTATGCACTAAGGATCCGTACAAGATGTTGACACTATTGATTCCCAGTTGAAATGCCCTAGGAAAAGATATTGATGTATTTTTGTGACCATTTGTTGATGAACTTAAAGAGCTGTGGGAAGAGGGAATCATTGTTCGTGACGTTGCTTTAAATGCATTATTTAATATGTGTGCTGCATTGCTAATGACTATCAATGATTATCATGCACGTGCTAGTTTTTCTGGCTCGAGTGGACAGGGGTATTTAGCATGTTCGTCATGCAATGATGTGACAGCATCAAAGAGGTTGATGAGTAAAAACTGTTTTGTTGGGCATCGACGGTGGCTTCCTATTGGGCATAAAATGAGAAATAGTAGGAAGTTTGATGGTAAGGTTGATCGTCATGCTCATCCGCCTCAGAATTCTATCGAAGAAATATTATTTCAGTTACAGAACGTCAGATCCAGACTGCCTGGTAAACACGAAAAATATGGCAGTAAGAAACGAAAGAGACAATCTGCAGAGCTTAACTGGACAAAGAAGAGTATTTTTTGGAAACTACCACACTGGACTTCATTATCAATTCGTCACAACTTAGATGTCATGCATATTAAAAAAAAATGTATGTGACAGCTTGTTGGGTACTATTCTTAGTATCAATAGAAAAAATAAAGATACAAACAAGGCAAGGATCGACTTGCAGAATATAGGGATTCGCAAAGAGTTACATTTTCTACAAAGATGGTGATCAATGGATGAAACCACCTGCAGCTTACACGTTAACCAAAACTAATAAGCAGAGATTCTGTGAATTTTTAAAGTCTATTCGATTTCCTGATGGATTTGTCTCGAATTTAAAAAAAAAATATAATTGATGGGAACACAAAGATCAGTGGGTTAAAATCACACGACTCTCATGTTATAATACAGCTATTATTACCGACTGGGATTTGCTCGTTCATGAAAAAGGAAATTGTTGATGTAATAACAGAACTGAGTAATTTCTTTCAGTTGATATGTTCCAGAACATTAAGAATTTCAGATTTAGAAAGAGCCCAAGAAGATATAATTCTTATCTTGTGCAAGTTAGAAACAATATTCCCGCCAGCTTTCTTCAACATAATGGTTCATTTGTTGATGCATCTACCAAAAGAAGCAATTCGTGGAGGACCTATTCATTAAAGGTGGATGTATCCATTTGAACGCTTTCTTGGATCATTGAAGAAATATGTTCGCAATCATGCTCGTCCAGAGGGATCAATTGTCGAGGCATACATTGTGAACGAGGCCCTTATATTTTGCTCAATATATTTACGCGGGATTGAGACTAAGTTTAATAGACTAGAAAGAAACTGGGTTGATGATGACACCGAGCATGGTGATAAGTTGTCTGTTTTTGCTACAAAAATTCACCCCGTTGGTAAGATGACAGCGATCATGTTGGATAATGACTTGCGGACAAAGGCTGAGTGGTATATCTTACATAATTGTCCTGAATACAACGATACATTGAGTAAGAATATCTCTACAAAACTTAATTTTATGTCGATTCGTATCATATTTTATTTAATCATTCACTGATACTATTACATTATAGCAGTGACCACATTAAAGTTTTGGAGGAAAGTGGTCGTGGGCAGTCATTTGATGTAATTCAGACGAGATAATTTCCAAGTTAGTTTTCTGACAAGGTATGGACATCTAACTAGGTTGAATTCCATTCCGAATTTAAGTAACAAGTCTAATTTCAGTTTTTTTTTTTTTTTATAGATATACAATTTTTGATAACGTAACGTTCCAGAAGCCACTGATCAATTGGTTTCACTATCATATAGTTCAAGCTTCTCTATTCGATCATATTCTAGTTGTGTAGTCAATGAAGTTAAGTTTTTAACATACAACTAGGACAAGGACCGGACCACTCAGAATAGTGGCATTTATGTCCGCGGAGTAAATAATCAGATTTTCTATGGAGTTTTAGAAAAGATTTATGAATTACTATACATTAACAACAATTCAATCTTCCTTTCAAGTGTAAATGGTTTGACACTCGGACGGAAAGAAGAAGAATTCAACAATACAAGAATAGAATAAGTGTCTTCGTTAAGGACTTGTGGTATGAAAATGAACCATGCATTCTAGCTTCCCAGGTGGAACAGGTTTTTGACGCTGATAATTTTTATAGCGGTCCGAATTGGAAAGTTTTGGAACATTTTGGTCATCGACATATATGGGATTTTCCAGAAGAGGACGTCGACGACGTCACGATAGTTCAAGATACAGAATCACGAAATGTTGAATTAGTAGTTGAACTACCTGAACTGGACAACTTAACATTTGATCGGCCTAATATCGAAGTAAATAATGTCACATCTGATGTCGATGCATACTTGCGGGCTAAGTCACCTGCTGAAGATGAAGATGACTTTATTGACGATGGTGATGATGAAATTGTGTTTGACTATATCGAAGATGAGCTCGTTGATTCTCAAGATAATGATGACGTAAAAAGTACCGTTGATGTTGTAGACATTTGTAGTGACAACAAATAGAACCAAAGTAGTTACCTCGAATTTATGAATTTTTTATAAAATTTTTAAGAAATTGTGTACCAAATAAAGTAACAAATAAATTTTTTTAATGACACAGCATCTCAATGTCTGGCCCAGTAGCTACATGCGCCGGCTCTGCAGGAGGATCACAGCCTCCACCTAATCCGACGAGACTCCCAGCACATTGTCAGTCAGGTAGTATATGTTATAACACATACTCCTAAAACTTGTTACTCGTCAAACTCTCTATCATCAAATTTCATTATTTTTATTTTCGTACAGCTCCGGAGCCAACATCTCGACGTCGGTATGGTCGAGGAGTAGCTATAGGTCAAGATATAGTAGAGAAAGTACACAAAGATGGGAAGCTTCTTGTTACATTTGATGAGACAGGTTCGTGGAAGGCGATTGGTGAAAATTCTAAATATTTTGACAGTGCTGCCGGCTTGAATACAAGAGATATATGTGACCCACATTACAACGCCTAGAAGGACGTGCCTGAGGAGCACAAAAGGAGGATTCAAAATCGCATGCTGGTATCTATGTGAAACAAAATTTGTTCTAAACATTTTTAATTGTTGATACAATAAATAAGATTCATTTGTTGATTTTTTAATGTATTTCAGGATTGGTTTCACCTCGACTACAACCGCGACAACGACATCATTAGAGATGTAGTCAACCGTGAAGCCAGTAAATGTTACAAGAACTGGAAGACTAGCTTACACAGACACTTTCAGAAGATGGTCAAATTTGTGATCAAAATCAACAGTTCATTACTCACTAGGAGAATACGTAGTTGATTTGAAGGTGCATATTAGATAATTACCTTGATATAATTTGCTTTGTCAAGCTTTCTAGCCTGAAAGCAAACAAAAAAAATAAGTTTTAAGAGAGTATTTACTAATCATATGTTTTATTTTTGTTTGATTTATGAATGACAAACCTGTAAGAGTAACCATAAGGTAACTATTGAGTGGGCAGGCAACATCACGTGACATTTGAAAGCCTCAAAACAATGTGAAAGAACATACTTAATTATCAATTATTAGTCTCCACATAAACAATGACCAGTTGAAGGAAAATGTAAAAAGCATCGATGAAATCTTTTTTTAAAACTAGTTTAGCTGTACGTGCGATGCACTTACAAAATTCTAATTAAAATTTTTATAACCTATAATACAAATAACATAGAATAAAAGTTCAATAAAAAAATTATAGAGTATACAAATAGTACTCCAATTGAAAAGATTATATGATTAAATTGATGAAACATTCTAAATTATAAGATAATAAAATAAAAAAATAAGCACAAGCAATGAGATTATTCTGATGAAAAAGTTTAGATTTGAGGTTTAAGAAATATAAGAGAGAGCGAGAGAGTAAAAGAGAAACCAAAAAGTAAGAGTTAAGAGAATATTAGTGTAAGTGACTATGGTAGACATATTGTGCGAAAAAGAAAGAAAAAAAAAAAAGCAGAAGTAAGAAAGGAAAAACCATTCCGGAAGCAATATTCGTGGACAAATGGATCCAAAAAAGAATTAAAAAGATAGTTAAAATAGAAAGAAACAAAATAAACATAAAGATTGGAGTTAGAAATAAATGAAAAAGATTAAAAAAAATGAGGGGGCAAAGTGAAAGAAAGAATTAAGTTGCACATATTAAGTTTTAGTTGATATATTGTGCATCAAACGACACGTATTGGACTACGAAGGGTGAATAAAATGCCTTGAAGGTTATTTGCACGTATTAAGTTGGAGTTCATATTTTTATAACAAAGATAATGAATAAAAAATAATGACTACAATAAAAGTTTTTCTTGAAAATTTAATAATAAAAAAGGGTTTGTCTGCACACAGTCTTTGATAATAAATTATACTATTTTTGGACCAAATGCAGCACGAGTGAAGTATAACGGGTTCGGATTTTATGAGAGATTAAATAGTAGAAGAAACAAATAGATCCAAAAAAAGAAGAAAAAAGAAATTTGAATTGGTGATGACAAATGTTGACTTTTTATTTCAGATATATATATTTTTTTCAAATCTTTATTTTTATTATTTCATCATTTTGTTTGTGTTAAATTTATTCTGAAAATAGACAGTTTATTAATTAAGGAGTCAAAACTTTATATTTCATTAACCTGAAAAATTTTAATTTAGTTTTTCAGTTCAAAGAAACTTGAAAACATAGAGACACATGCCCACACATACAAACATTTTACTATGGAAGGATTAAAAGAAACTAACCGCAATATTCATAATTAATCAAAGTTAAAAGAGACTATTATGGTAAGAAAGTTGAGATCGGAGATTTAAGAAATTTATAAGAAAGAGCGATAGAGTTCAACTGGAGAGAAAATAAAAGAGGAACATGTGGGAATTGTTAGGAGAATATTGGAGGCAAAAGATTAATGTAGATATATAGAGCCAAAAAGAAGAAAGTAAAAAGAAAAAGAAAAAGAATAAAGCACAATGGTAGATAAATAGAGTTAAAAACTGAAGAAATAAAGGTAAATCACGAAATTAATGGAGTTATAAAAAATTAAAATTCAAGTATAGTGTTAAGGGTACAAGGCTACATATGGTAAACAAATAGAATAAATAAAAAAAGCATACGAATCAGAGGAAAAAAAAAAGAAAGAAAGAAAGGTAAAAGGAATAATATATATATATATATATATGTGTGTGTGTGTGTGTGTGTGTGTGTATATATATATTTTATAGAGAGAGAGAGAAAAAAAAAAAAAAAAAAAAAAAAAAAAAAAAAAAAAAGTGGCCAAGCATCAAAACGATGCGCATATGACGACCAAGGAGCAACAGTGGAGCGTTTTCTACTCTTTTATTATAGTTAGGATTAGGATTAGGATTAGGATGTCTGTATATTTGTTTCTTTTTTTTTTTTCCTTGTCTAGTTTATTTTCTCTAGTTAGTTAATGATTTACTGGTCTAAGTTCATAATCTTATCTGAATTATTTAGACTAAATTAGTTCTTTATTACTTGAGTGATCAGTTATTTAACTGATTTTTTTTTATTACAGTGTAGGACTTATAGTTTCCATTTATTAATAAAAAAGGATTCATCAAAATTTAAATTAACTTTAGTTGACACAAACACACACTCACACACCTAACTATTTGAGTTGTAGCTTTCAAGTGGCATTCAATTATTTACCCTAATAATTAAATCAATGAGTGAAAAGAAATAAACAGAAAACAAAGGAAGAAATTTATAAGCATTTTTCAAAACGAATCTAAGATTTAATCCTCTAATCCCAGTTTTTTGTACCAACTTTTAAGTAATCATTTTTATGGGTACGTGTAACAGTTATTTTTCTTATAAAAATATTCATCTCACCATAATATATATATATGCAATAACTTTTGAAGATAAAGAGCTAAAATTATCTGCGGCATACAAATGACAGCTGTTATAGCATTAATATAATTTACTAGCAAAATTCCCGTTCCAATAACGTGACATACTTTTAGGCCCGAACATTGCCGCAAATGTTCTAATATTATGCCTACAACATTGTTTTAAAAGATAGTGAATATATAAGTAAGTTTCAAGATTAAAAATGACCGACACGGAAAATTTTGAGATTTTGGGTTCGTTACATGTGAAGTGAGAAAATATAAAACTTACTCCGTATCACTTTACACGTGTACGGCTTTGTCTGACGTTGTGACAAGTGTCGCACTTCAATGGAAGCGTGCAGTACCCATTCACGGTTGGGATTGATTTACTGTGTAGATTGTTTATCGTGATGTGAAGTCACCGAGCAGCCATGTTCGGCGAGAAGCCTATAGGCAATGTGCTCGGCCTGCTGTCAGGACAGCAAGTGTCGTTCATTAAATTTGTTGTCAGAGAGAAGCTCGGCACACCTGAACACTAATCAGGGACTTGTTCAGCCGTACCACCCGATTAGTGCTCGACGCGTGCTCGACATGCAGAGCTACCTCCCAACAATATTTATAGTGACCGGAGTTTTGAGAAAATATAATATTTATTAGTAAATATTGTATTTACCGGTTGCCTGTGGCCGATGATGTCAATGACTGGATTTTTGAGAAATACAATTTTTACAGGTAAATATCGTATTTACCATTCGTCAGCGTCGACGGTTAAATTATTAGGTAATTATGATATTGACAAGTAAATATAATATTCTTAGTTAAGCACAATATTTTTTTAGTAAATATAGTATTTATCGATAAATATTATATTTATCTAAAAATATTATATTTTAATTATTTATAAGTAAATACAGTAATATTTTTTGATAAATATGATATTTATTGATAAATATAATATTTTTAAATAAATACATGATATTTATCAATTACCTAGATGCTTGTCTTTTCTGATAAATATAGTATTTACGATTACCTCCAGAGGGTCACCGACAGCGGGGCCACCGGTTGTCTACCATAGTGGACTAAAGGTGGGAATGAGAGAGATATTTTTAATAATAAAAACTTAAGATATTAAATTATGCTATTTACCACCTATTTTGAAAAAAATTGTTGTAACTTACTAAAACTCTACTAAATACGATATTTCCCCCTCCTCTCAAAATAGATTTGGGTTCTTATTTTATATTTCCGTTTAATGAATCCTATTAGGATTTGGAGATTTTATTCCTGTCTAAAATTAAAATTGTTTACTTCTAAAAAATTCCTGACACCACATAGCATCACAAGGCTTTATTAATTAAACTTTCGAAGCCAGGTAATGTTGGGAAGTTTGTTATTTTTTCCAAAATTATTTTATTTTATGAAAACAATTTCACGACGCCTACGAGCGTCAGGAAGTTTTGTAAGAATAAAATTCCAAACGCGATTTGGCATGGGGAAATTATATCTCAAATTTCATTCTAAGGACCAAATAAACTTATGACGTTATTTTTTTGGAGATAGAGTCAGTAGCGTCAACAATTATTGGCGTCGTTCTTGTAGTAGTTGACATTTAAAACGTCTTACACATCTAAATTTTAGGGGTAAAATAATACAAAAAAAAGTTAATTTCCACATATAATCTCTAAATTAATTTTAAATATTTCTAATGATGATCTTTAATTTTTATAAATTCTGTGAAATATTTAATAATTAGTTAACAAAAGAACTAAAACTGAAACATTGTAAAATTCTAGAGACTAACTGTTAGATAATTTAAAAGTCAGACACCAAAATAGAATTGAGGCGTAAACCTCATGACCATAAAATAGAGTTGTTTTCCTTCTTATTTACATTTAAATTTACTTTGTTCTTAAAGAATTTATTTGTTTTATTTATCTTTAGTTTTCTATTGTTTTGTTTTATTTTATTTTAGTTGATTTGATTTGATTTATCTTTAGAATTGAGGCGTAAACCTCATGACCATAAAATAGAATTGAGACGTAAACCTCATGACCAATCAAGCGTCGCCAAGTGGCCCTACTTAGCTTTTCCTTTCCCTTGTAGATGAACGTCATTTGGAGGCTATTAATAGCCTTGGCAGCCGCAAAGGAGAGGAGGACCCCTGCGCATTCAATTTCTTCACGCAGGTCAAAATATACAGAGCACAATTGGAAAAACTGATTTGAGAAAATATTTAGAGATTTATTTTGGGGAATTTGGAGTCATTACTTTAAGATTTTTATTTTTAGTTTTAGGTTTTGTTAGGGAAAAAATATTTTGAAAATTAAAAATTGAAGATTGGGTATTGAAGAGTGAGTCTGTGACACCTCCATATAGATTTTTCTTTCTAATTTTTTTATCTATGTATTTTTGTAAATTGAGATGTTAGAATCCTTGATTTATTTTATTTTTATTTTTATGTTATAATTTTCTTTTGCTAAGGGTATGAGATTACCAATTCTAATTTAATTGAATTTCACTTATTTTTGCTTTTAATAAATTAATTCGCTTAGAGTATATTATTCATGGTTGTTATTTCTTTCTCTATGCTTAATGCTTTCAATTATCTTGTGAGAGGAATCGTAAGGTGCATGCGACATCCAACGATAGTAACATGACTCGCATGAACAATTAAGAGAACCATAAAGCGTAATGAATTTCTAGGGTGGTAGAATTCACATCGAGAGATAGTGGGTTTACATGCTGATAATGTATTTGATAGCATTCCCAGAAGAACTATTAAATAATTTATGGTTATTCATTCTAACACATGAATAATAGGCGATGTTAGTAAGAATAATGAAATAAAGAAGATTAGATTTGGTGAAATCAATTGCCCTAGTCTTTAATTTGTTTGAGTCTTTTATTTATTTTAGTTTTATTTATTTGAGTTTTTATTTGTATTTTGCTCTTACTATTTTTCTAGTTTATTTTATGTTGTTCAAATAATTTTAGAGTTAACCAATTTCGGTACTTACTTAAAATTAACGTAATCATCATGGGAACAATACTTTATTCACTATTTTATTACTTGTATGTGATATTGTGCACTTGTAATTTTCACATCACCACTTGTGAGATTAAGTTTAACCCTATAGTTTTCCACTCAAGGTATATGTTATTTTTATCACATGGCTTGTGAAATATAATCTATTGTATAGGGATTTTTTACATGCTTGACTGAAATATCAATTGTTCATTTGTGCGTTAACAATTTCATATACGCTCACACACGTAGAAAAATAGCATAGAAAGAACCATAATCTTTTCCCAATATTTAAGTACCGACCACCACATACTTTTTGATTTATTGAATATTGCTTATTTCCATTCATCGAAAGGACACAAAATGGTGACCAACTCAATTACGTGTTTCTCTTTCACTATCGAATTTGAATAAAATATGTGCATCACAATATCACTACATTATTATAATTGTTAGCATTGTTTTACTTTCTTTTGGAAGGAAACGACAGAAGCCACGTAGCAAAGTATTTGTTTAGCCTTTTACATGAAAGAATAATTTGTTCAACTCGAATGTCATTAGTTTGAGATTACGAGATTTTTGTCCATCTTTAACCAAAACAACAACAACAATAACAAGAAGGAGGCTCCTAATCTTTTCCAAAACAACCTTTGTATTGCAACAGTATGTCAACATTACAATTCTAACCCAAGCACTAACAAAAAGCTGCTTTTGCCTTTACATCTCTTGATCTATA
This sequence comes from Morus notabilis, assembly GCF_000414095.1. Taxonomy (NCBI): domain Eukaryota; kingdom Viridiplantae; phylum Streptophyta; class Magnoliopsida; order Rosales; family Moraceae; genus Morus; species Morus notabilis. Next base: position 27,695 of record NW_010358038.1, on the reverse strand, counting down.
CACTAAAAAAGCATGTACTCAGCACCATGTTCGTCTTAAGTTACTTTCTTGTATTCTCGTACAAGAAAGAATTCCAAAGTCTCAGTAAACAAAAACTGTAACAGACGCAAACTGCTAGCAAATAACTGTACTAACAAGACATTTTAGGCTCGTCCTCGTACAAAATGATATGGTGCTGATCACGTTTGGTTCGTTTGTTTATGCTAACAAACGTTAACGTAATTCTCCCTGGCTGATTTCTTTCTTCGCTGGTAACACTTGTTGAAGAAATTAATATTATAATACGGCCTCTTCAAATTGGCATCACTTGTGGGGTACTCTTGAATGCTTTGAGATTCAATAATACACGGTCTGCTTTCTTCAAGGCAGTTCTGTGTTTGCTCCACCTACAGACACATCAGCCAAACATTATCGAGAGAGAGAGAGAGAGAATTGGAAAGTACAAAAAGGGGGAAAAGGGAACAAATAATGGAAAGTACCAGCACAAGCATACTATCACCATTGTGTACTGCAGAAATCCTGGTGAAAATTCACAACGGTAAGCAACATAACAATCAACACCTAATCCTGATATAAATTCTGAACAGTAAACTGCAGTAGTAATTCTTTCTTCTAAAGCATGTTTAATTTTTAGCCATAATTTTCTACATTGGCCAGAAGAATGATTTTTCATTTTGTTACATGGCCCGAGTAGCAGACTGAAGAAAGCACTATGTTAGTATGGCAACATTGGTGCTGTTGTGTGTGTGTCGATTCTGGATTTTTTATTTTTTTTAATGGTTTGGCAATGGACATAGTATTTCAATCATATTGATTCAGAAAAAAAAAAAGAGCAAACTAGGTGAAAAATTGGAAGAGGAACTTCTTCTCACAATCAGTTTCTTGAAAAAAAAAAAAAAAAAAAAAAAAAAAAAAAAAAAAAAAAAACCCTTCATTTTTAGGAAACAAATTAGTTTTCCAATTCAATCACACTTGTTCAGACAAGAAAGAGCAAACTAGGTGAAAAATTGGAAGAGGAACTTCTCACAATCTGTCTCTTGAATGAAAAAAAAAACAAAACCTCACTTTTAGGAAACAAATTAGTTTGCCATGTCATACAGCAAACCTCATAGAATTACATAACTAGGCCGTCCCATGTCAAGATGGCAACCAACCGCTGAGATAAGTTTGTTAAGAAATGAGTAACTAGAAACCCTTTCTATCAAAACAAAAGAAAAAAAAAAAAAACCAAGAACCTTAACTTTAGGAAACAAATGGGTTTGCCGGCAATACTATGCCTGAAGGTATATCTATTTACCATTTTACCCTGTAGGGATGATACAACACTATTTTCAAAGAAGAAAATATATATATAACAAAAGTAGAATAAACTCAATAATATAGCTATTCTTTAATTCAATAGTCTATCTCCCCAAGTGGAAAAATATAATTACTCTTCAGCTTGAGAAAGAGTTGAAAGACAAATATACATGCAGCTCACCTGATATGTAAACAAGAATAATACAAGACAATGACACTTTGAGGACAATGCTTCACATGATGCAAAACGTTTAAATCAATATAGAGATCGGCAGAGTGGAATATATGTATGAACAAATTGCTGTCTTTAAGAAGTTTATACTTTCTCCTTAGAAAGGGGTGATATAATACATAAATAAGATTTTTTTACAAGGGGCATACCTTACTACGACTAATACGAACTATTTTCCCTTACCACTACTTTAAGATGACATCCAGTTGCATCTGGTTTTATGCATTTTGGTAGTGATGATTCAACAACTGTATATATTATCTAGGCAGTTAAAGTATAATTGCCTGTATTATACAGCGTCAAAATTTCCAAATAATTTACAGCAATCGACCGAGTTAGAAAGTTTTTCAGCATCTTCTTCGCCCAGCGAGGGACTAAGCTCCTTTTACCAGGTACTGGGTTTAATTATAGTCTCACTTCTGAAAGCATTAGTAACTTTCACATTCTTATTCTCATTTTTCCATTTTCTAAAAGTACGTAAAAGGTAAGACATACCCCAGTTGTACTTGGTCTGTGACTCGACCATCTTCGATTTGGTCTGCTTGATATACTTCAGAGGCGGCACTAGATCTATCAAAATCAGGGCTATCTCCATCTTCACAGACGTCATCATGAAACTTAGGCCCTGCTCGTGCATGGTTGCGTACAAGCATTAAGTAAGCCAGTGACAATTAGACGAATTACCATCTTCTTTCTGTGCTCATTATACAGAAGGTGAAAAGCACTTTTACCTCTGAATGGGCTTATTAACTCAGCTGAAGGGACTTTCAATCGTTTCTGGCACATGATAGTATCCTGGAAATCCAGGAAAGTATAATCCAAAAACTGTAACCTCTCAGAAGCAGTCATTTGTGAAAACCCAAATGAAGTAGTCCATGTGTTTAGCACGCTAGGAATGGCAGGCAAAATCAACCTCTCAACTCCTAATCCCATAAGCGTCTGAAAATGGAAAAAGAACAGAAAAAATGCAGAAACAGTGATGAGAAAATCGACAGAATAAAAGAATCCATGTTTCCACGTTTAAAACGATAAGACTACTTCACAAAAGGTTTCTTTCCCAAAGAAAATTCATAAAAGTAAAAAATTGAACTTGAAGGGAAAAAGAATGACAAACATCCAAACTTTGTTAGTTATTCAATATCTATGCAAGGGAAATTGGGTGGCCAACAAAGGAAAATTATCACAAACATATTATGATAAACATTGAGAAAATGATTGAAGCAAATAGATGGAAATGCTTTTTTGTAGAAGAAACATTTGCAAATTAGGCTCAAGGCATGAAGCACCTGCTTTCAACTTAGTTAACATTGAGAGCTCAGGTAAATATATATTTCTTCTGGTTAATAGACACACTCACGGGTTATGCATTTCTTTCCTGGAAATACACAAGTTCAAGGAAAAGGAAAATCCCAAAAAGATACCATTCCTTCAGTCATATTGGCAAAAAGTCCTCTCGTCTAACCATGCCCAGTTCAAGGAAAAGAAAAGGCAACTCCCGAACAAATTCATTAAGGCAAAATCATGTTACCTTTTCAAGTTCATTCATCAATATGCGACACATTCCACGTCGACGGTATTGAAGTCGTGTACCAACAAGAGGAACTTCTGCCACCTTCTGTCCATAGACCCTTGGGTAAAAAAAAAAGAAAAAAAAAAAGGAAAGAAAAGAGGAAAAGAAAGGAAAAAAAATAGATATTTAGTTTATACTAAAAAGAGGCAAATAAACTAATAGATTTTTTGGTTACATGACAGTGATTTCGAATAATTATATCAATAACGCTCTTACAAGCAGCCACCTGAACGGCTCAACCCCACAGAGAGTGGAGGGAAACTTTAAAAGAAAAAAAAAAAAAAAAGGAAAGGAAAGGAAAAAGGAGAATGAAACTCACCTCACAGTAGCAACAGAAATCAGTTCATCGTGTCTTGATAAGAGTACTGTATAGAATCCTTGGAAGTCCAGACGTTTAAGATCTGACCTACAATTCCGAATCAAACAGAACAAATCCGCATGTTGGATTTGTACCTTCATAAACTTTAACATGATTAGGCATCACAAATAGATAAACTTAAAAGCTATTATCCATAGGAGAATTTGTTTGAATAACGTAGGTTTGGACACTTAATAGATGCAACATTAAAAAATTAGGTAGCTTCTATTATGCTGTTATTTATTTATTTATTTATTGTAATGCCGCTATATAAACAAGGTGGGAGATTCAACTAATAAAACGTTTGGAAATTTCCAAAGTTACAATTAATACGGAAATCGTATCTCTCCACTACAGTAATTGAACATTTATTAAAAAAGCGCAGATTGTGCATCAAAGAGTATGGCTTCCGTAGCGGCGGCCAGTCATCTGATAGGTTTTGATCGAGTTCTGATATTTGTTTTCACTTTTTCTGTAAGAAAGGGTTTGAAGATCAGGAAAAAGGATCTATACAAACTCTACCTTCAGATTAAAGTACAAAAGATAATTGTACAAAAGTTCGTATATAAGTTTTTGTCACCTTCTATTGAATAAAATATCTTCCATGAGATCTCGGTTTGTACGAGACTCCTTAACCGGCTCAAAACACTCGTGCATCACACCAAGAGCAACATTTAGCTCGCTCAATTTCATCCACGCATCAATATCATTAGAGTTAGCACAGCTACTATCAGCCTTCGGGGACTTCAGTAACGACCAAGTTAGCTTTTCCCCAAACTCCTCACCGACGGTGATCGATTTTCCAAGAAGCTCTTGAAGGTTGAAAAAAATCTGGAAAATGGAAAAAATCACGCAGACAATTTCAGGGGAAAAAAACAGAAAAAAAAAAACAGGTGATCATAACGGAACAAAAATTCATCAAGTGCACAACTGGACTTCGATATTTCATGCACCAAGCAGTGGTTTAAAATAATAATAATGCTTATGACGAACACGAAAAGAAAAGAAAAACCTGATATTTTCAAGTAACTTTCAAAAAAAAAAACCGCCATACTTGAAAAACTAAAGTAATACTGACACCCTGAAAAACTTGCAAAAGATTAAAAGTTAATAAGTACCTTTTCACACATTTCAGTGCAAAACCATTTTTTCATGGGATGACTTTCCAGTTGAGATGGCAGTCTATTCCTGAAGCACCCGACATGATCTATTAAATTGACAAACAACGTTGGGAACATTCCAAAGAGTTTCAACATGAGCATATGGTTTATAGTTTGATAAAGATAACCTACAATTACGCTCGCATTGACTGCAGGTGAGAACACTTCCCTCCTTAGTTTGCTCCTCCTCCTGAAATTTGTTCTCACCACAAATCCCACAGCAGCAACAAGGGCAGAACCAGTCTCCATCTGGAATATCCTATTAGAAGCAAAACAATCATAATTCCATTCTTATTAAATAGCCCAAAAACATGAGGCTGGAAAATTTTCAAAATAAAAGACAAGAAAATGAGATTGCAAGGTTAAAAAAAGAGAAGCAAACAAAGAATATACCTCTAGACCGAGACAACTCTTGTGAAATGATGATGGACATTGATCGCATAGCAGCAATTCGCCGCCATAGTGGCACACAGAACAAATGTAGTCATTCTCACCTCGGCACCAATTGCTCTTCACTGCCTCACATGATTCTGTTGTCAAGCTTTGCATCTTACTTTCGCATATAATTTCCCTCTGGCATTCTAAGAGAGACTTTGGAACGTCACCTTCCAAAACTATATTAGCAGAAAGTGTACGGCAACTGCTACCGGCATGAACTTCAAAGCTACTAAGACCAAACACCTTCCGACAGCAGCCGCACTTGATCCCATAACGAGTTATTCTCCCTTCTTTAGAAGATGGGTCCTTTCCAATACGATAATGTACTTTCGCTCTTGGTAACACTTTGTTGTTGTCTATCAACCAAGAAAGTATACTCCGCGGATTGTGGTGAGACGAATCCGGAATAACCACTTCTTGCACAAGTTTGCTTGACCTTAATACACGCTTTGGACGAGTATGATCCTTACCATATCTTGAGCTGATGAATGCCTGTGACTTCTTCCTTTTCTTTACCTTCAGGAGAGAGGAATTTTGATTCTTTGGGTGACTTGGTTTTCCATCTTTCTTTGAACCATTTCTCAACCTACATCTTCTTTCATGTAAGTTGATCTGTGTTTGAAATACACGATCTGCATCATTTAGTAAATTACCATTTCTCTTTTTTCGTTTTCTTCTGACCCCTTGGACCTTTACTTTTTCAAACTCAGTAAATTTACTCGACTTTGCAACACTAGAAGACTCTCTGGATAACTTTTTGCACAGAGTGTCTGGCTGAACCATATCTTCCTGAAAGTGCAAGTCATTTCCCGTGAATGATAACATATTGCTAGTAGAAAAGACCTCAGTTTCTCCACCAAAATTAATGCATTTGGCACGTCCATATGAAGAAACAGGACTCTTGTACCTTTCTTCTTTCAAATAACCTTTGCAAGCAGCCATAATGGACCCATAGGTATTTCCTGTTGATGACTTATACTGCACCATCTTTCGTCTACATCTCGGGTAATGATTCACTCTGATTTCCCATCCCGCAGCACAGAGTTGCTTTTTTGCTTCTGATCTCATGTCTGGTAATTTTTTGCAACCTTTTTCACGTGCATGCCACAAATAAACCATAACTGGGTGAGAGAAATGGTCAGGATTGGCGTCTTCAGTCAAAGAAGGGAACACCGCAGTCCGAGGACAACAATCAGGATTTTGACTCTGTTGTGGTTGTTCAAGAGGTAGAGACATGGTAGACAACGCAATCAATCTTTTCGGATCATCTTTGTGGTGAGATACGGTTGAGTCGGACAACAGATTCACAGTTGATGCATCGCAGTTCACTACAGAAGCTAATTGATCCATACCAGGTTCCAGAAAAGCATCACTTTGACTGATGGCAAGTGATTCATCAGTAATTCCACCACTAAATTCGCCTACATTCTTCGCAATCACTCCATTATCACTCACTCTTCCACTTCCCATCTCATTGTCAAAGAGTACAACAGCTTTAGAATTGATCATTTCTGCTTCATAATCAATATGAACGTCCAAACTGGGCCGAGCTGATTCCAAAGCATCTTTCTCAATAGTCCCATGATCAATCACCATATCCCTATTCCCTGTTTCATCAACAAGTACAAAATCATCAGAATCAATCAATTCTTCCTGGATTTCATCTAATCTCCGAGACAGTTCTTTCGCTGAAAATCTCAAGTACTCATCAACAACCTCTAAAACCATCCTCTCCCACAAATGATTTTCCTTACAAGTCCAGTCCTTCACCTTCTTAAAACTCTTCTTTTCCCTCATATCATACCACAGTTGCTTAACAGAGACAGGAAGGAGACAATTTTTCTCGAATTCGTCAATGGACTCAAGCAACACCCACATCCCACGCCGAGTCCAATTCTCAGTCAGCTCATCCCAATCCTGAGTGATCCTCAACTTCTCAATTCCCAACCTCATCTCATCGCCCAAATCCGGGAAGAAAATCATCCTCTCCGGCGACCCGTCGTCGTGATCGAAGATCACACCCTCCCACCACGCGTCCTTGTACAACGCATCCACGCACATACCGTAGGAAAGCCCCCAATTCTGCAACCAATTCGCCGGCGGCGGTGACGGCCTTATGTTTCCGCGGTGGCCGTGCGAGGAGTAGCTCCGATTGCCTGAAACGATGCCGTCGAGAGTCGCCGACACTCTAACGACGACGACTAGGTTTCCGGACCCGCCCTCGGCGAGAAGGTGATCGTACTGGACATGACGGTGCCCTTTATCGTGGCATGCAATGACAATGCCGGAGTGCCACGACCCATCAAACCCTTCTTCCTCGCTTCTCACCTGAAAATTTTTCGGTTTATCGATCATTCGCCTAATATAAAAAGAAGAAATACCAAAATGTAGCCAAACAGCAAAGCAACTTTCCGGCTTCAACCCGAGCTTTAGCAGACCAGAGCTGTCGCCATCTCCGGCGCCGGCGAGTCTCGAAAACAGAGACGAAAATCCACAAAAAGCAAGAAAGCAAAACGACAACCAAACGAAAGAACAAAGCAAGAAAGGAATTTTCTTGAAGATAAACAACGAGAAAAGGGAATTTCGAATTTCGAAAAGCAGCATTGTTATTTATATATACCTCAACTCTTTCGTTGTCAATGAGCTTTCTTCTGGAGCGTTTTCTTTTTCTGGTTCTCTTCTCCATTGAAGTGTCTGGTTCTTCAGAGTCCTCCACCGCCACTGAAGAAGAGCATAGAAGAGTGTGTGTGATTACCAGAGTGATTTTTTTATTTTTTATTTTTGGAATGCTGTTAATGAGGGGAAAAAAATAGAAAAAGGAAACAGAATAGAAAAGGTGAGAGAGAGAGAGAATCGGAGCGAAAAGAGCCTTTAAAAACCCAAGTCTACTCTTTGACTTCGGCCTTCAAACTTTCTCACCAAGCAAAACGGGTTATGCTTCACTGCTGCTATGGTGTATCCCAGAAACAAACGCCGCCTCAGTTTCTTTTTTCCTCTCTTTTTTTTTTTTTTTTTGAGTATCGCCTCAGTTTCTTTTTTTTTTCTTTTTTTCTTTTTTTTACTTAATTCCAGTTTATTTCGCTGATTCGAGTTTAAAATTTAAGTTTTACTACAGTAAAAAGTTCTCACAAACAGTCACATTTAATTTTTTTACTACCGTAAAAAATTTTCACATAAAATCACATCTCAACTCGAATTAAAAACTCGAATCAACGAACTAAACGAGCCCTTATTTCGTGATATCATTTGTATAAATTTTATGGTCATTTCTTTTTAGAGAACAATAAACAATAAAAAAATAGTATGTGCTCGTGAGGATGTCCAATTTGTGTGTTACAATAATGGTCAAGACCGAAGAACACTTCTCATCATACCTCGAACGATTTATTTATTTATTTATTTATTGTTATTAAAATAAACACAGTAAACTATTACTATCCTTGTTTTAAACTAGTAAGATGTATGGATTTTTTTTTTTTTTTTTTTTTTGTGGGGCTGTTGCAATGTGTGTTATATGTCTGTCTTTATATGTACATATTTTTTTATTATTTTTAAAAATTTACGTTGCATGAAAAGTTTGTCGCGACATGCCACAATTTTGGTCGTATTTATTTGCAAAGACTTGCCATGATAAACAACAACATTACGGTTAGGCCGCCAATCATCAGAGTGAACGGTTGGATTACCATTGGTAACCAACAACCTACTACATATGTAGGATCATTGGAATAACCTCTAATCTATTGACACATGTAGTTGCAATCGCCTAAATCGTGGTTTGATCATCGACAACATAGAATGAAGGTGAGATAACAATTAAGAATCGCGATTAATTGGTTTTGATCGGGCCAATTTATTTTCATAACATTATGTGTATTTCGTAAACGTTGCTAAATAAAAAATTCCCACTCCTTTAATTTACCAATTTAAGAATTTAATGAAGAGAAATTGTAGAAATAACAAAGAAAAAATGATCAGCTAGTGTATATGGAAACAATTGTAAAACCGTGATTTTTTACTTTGACATGGTAATTTATTTATTTTGTTTTTCCTTCAATTTTTGTTGCATTGCAAGGAATGTGTGCTGGGTTTCAGAGGACAGAATCTCTGCCACGCATGGATTTTGTGTCCCAAGCCTTAATTTTTCATTTGTTTTAGAAGTTATTATTCCCACTTTTTTTAACGGATTATTATTTCCACTTTTGCTTCTATATCATATTTACTTTATTTTTCTGTTGTAGTTTTTTCTCCCCTTTTCTCCTTGATTACTTTGTTAGTTAATACCAATAATTAAATAGACAAACAAAATATTATTTAATCCATCATACGTATAATCTTGTATCAAAACTTAATCTAAATATTTCGAAAGCGCACACCTTACAAGATCTAAATTTTTCATTCATTATAAATTATACGTATAATCTTACATAAGAAGGAAAAAATATTGTACACTTAGATAAGGATTTGGTCCTTGAATATCTTTGTGTTCATTCCAAATCTCAAGTTTACCCTTTTAATATTATAAATAAAAAGAAAAATACTACTTATTTTGTTAACCATACCGATTAAAATTTTCAAAATACAGAGACTAACATATTAATATGTATTAAGCATTATTTTAAACGATCAAAGAAAAGAGACCCCAACTTCATTAATCTCATATCTTCCTTCCTTCTCACCCCTAATCAAAGCCTTGCAATTATAAGCAAAGAAATATGGGAAAGGAAATAAATAAAAGAAGAAAAAGTTATCAAATATAAGAAACAAGTACCTTTTATTGAATGAAACATATATTGCAAAGCAGGAAAAGGTAATATAAACACGATTTCATGCACATAGCTCCTGTTAAAAAAAATAAATGAAAAGACACTAATAGACATCGGTTTTATTAGGTAGTTTTTGTTTAAATGCAATTTTCCTTTAAAAATGATTTTTTAAAATAATACTAACAATTCATTTCAACATCAGTACTATACTTTGCTACCTCGAAATATTGGTTGGCTCACTTTATCTGAAAAGTATTTTTTTTTTCTTTAAAAAAAAAAAAAAAAAAATTCTTGTGCTTAGTTTGTTTATATTGCTGAATTATATAAATTGGTGTGGGATTGACAATCCAAAGATGGATAATTTTTGTTTTTGCCCCGAGGAAGTGAAGATGAAGTCGGGGTTTTTGCTTTTTTTTTTTTTAGAAATTTTTAGATTTGAATTTATTTTATTTATTATTTTGTTAATCGATGTTTAAAATAATATTTAATGCATATTAATGAGGGTATAATTTTTTTATGTTAAAAAATTGACCAATCAAGAGGTTATTTTTGTATTATTTTCAAAAACACTAGAGATGACTTTTAAATTTTTTTTAAGACAATAGTATAACTTCATTAAAAAGCCACTAAAGGTCAAGATACAAGACAAAATTAGAATCAAGAAATGAGTGCTACTCACATGACTATACAATACAAACGTACCTCTTACCCAATAACGGTAAAAACTCATACAACTAGTGGCACTATAACAGGGATCGGCTACTTCAAAACGACTCTAGATTAACCACATTTTAGTCCCCAAACTGACTACATAACTCAAACTTAGAGCGGTTGGAATAAGACCACCCTCTAACTACAACCTAATGTCGGTAGATAGGGACACCATCACCGATATTACAACACAAATAAAAACATAAAATATAAAAACAAAAAAAACTCTACAAAGATCCCCAGAAATCAAACCAAGAAAATCAAGCCTCTTAACGCCGGGATGTGTGAAACACTGTAGAAGTGGCGCAGAGAAAAGCTCTTGAAATGGCAACAAAAGTACTGGAGACACAGCGGCTCATCGGCGCATGGGACCCAGCACTACCGCCAACGAGCGATGACTGCCACACGCTCCAGTCAACCTTCCTTATCTCCCTTCCATGATCTAGATCCCAGAGTTTCAATGGAATCCCGTGGCAAACGCGTCATAGATCTAAGGTAGAAGACCAAAAAGTGCTTCCCCTTAAATAACTCCATTTCGGTGACTATCCACACTTCCATCGGCATGAACCCAACGTCGGTGACCTTATCGATCTATTCGACAAACTTTGGAGGCTGATAGCCCGACGAATTACCGGAGCACCGACCCCAGAGAACCCCTCCTTTAAGCTTGATACATAGCACTTCTCTCTAACTTTCTCTCTCTAGAACTCTGACCTCCCCCATACACTCACTTTAATATCTATATAGTGATGTCATTTTTCTTTATAAAAGGAAAATTGCATTTAAACAAAACCTGATAAACAATCATCTCAGTACAATGCCAATGACTCATCAGAAAGATAAATGCACGCTTGAGGCCTGAAAACATGAGAACACCTCGGCACACTAACAACGAGCAAATTTAAGGCTCGAATTGAAAAAAAATCTTCCTATCAACATTGGCTTTCGAGCGCTGGAGGACAGATCGCTAAACCCACACAGAGGTGACATCTATACGGCCTAAAAAAATTTAGCCGAACCAAGACCACCCTATCAGGAGACGTACAGTAGGCTTTAAGCTGATTACTAAAATCTAACAACAAACAACAAACCAAACAAGGATCGGATGGAGAGACCACTGCCCTTATTACAAACACAAAAGTTGTAACAAAATAAGCTCTGACCACCGCCGTTAGAAACCTCTGGTGAAGAGTAACCGGCCAAAGGACCATCGAGGAAGATAGCTGCTCAAGAGATCTCAAACACAAAACGACAAACTCGTCTGAAAATAAAGCCCATCCCATCTGTTTCGTTTCTAAGCTACAAACTGTTTAGATCTGTCCAAATAGAGATACCACATCGTACACCACCACCACCAACAATAAGCCCACGGCGAGACGAGTCGGAGGACCATGTTTCATGGTTGGGAGCCCAATGGCACGCTTGAGGACAGCCCCTGAGCTTCGGTGGTCATCCACTTTATCTCTAGTTCGTGTGGGAGAGAGAGAAAAAAAAAAATTTTCTGTGATTGTATGTTCGCAATAATGTAAAATTTTAAGGAAACACAAAATACATTAGATCAATTTTATTTATTTGTTATCTATAACAATATTGAGAGGTGGTATGATAAGTAAATACCTTATATATATCAAATGTCATGTTACAAAACACAAATTACACTTGCACTTTTATATGCGGACCTATTCTTTTAAAGGACCGAAGTACTTAGCTTAGATGTGCAAGCTAGTAAACGATATCTAGATATAGAAATCTACTAAAGGCAAATCCCATGATAAAAACCTTCACGTTTATTTCTATTTTTCAATGGTCCAAATCAAAATTCAAGCATATTTAGCATCGGATTGTTTTATTTTTTTATTTTTGGTAGAATATTTAGCACCGCTGTTTGCAGGCCTATGGTGGCGGTATTTTCAAATTATGTGCTCAATCAGTATTGTGAACGTCATGATTGCTCTCAACTCTGGTGATATCGGTGTCAGAGTAACTTTCTGATATCATTTGAAAATTGTTTAAAGTACTTTTTGCTCCAACGGCGGAGGGAGAGATTTCTTTTTCAATTTAGATGTGAGTAATGGAAGGATGGTTAATCAAGATTACGTTTAGTTCATATTAAAATTATGAGATTAAAATTATTTTTTATTTATGTGTATTTTTTATAAAAAAAAATACTGTAATAAATTATGAAATATGATTCGAATTAAGGTACGAACTCCCTTACCAAACGTCCCCTTATATGTCAATTCCATTAAAGTTCATTAAATGAGGTGTAACATTTTAATTAATTGATTAAGTATAATTTAATTAGTCATATCCAACCAAGCCAAACCGAAAGTACAAATTTGGGTCTTATTTATTTCACCGATTTAAATTTTCAGTTTTAGATTTCTACAGTTAAAAATTCTCAGAAAATGTCACATTTAACTTTTTTTGTTACAGTTAAAAGCTCTAAAAAAATACCACACCTCAGTTCGAATTGAAAACTCAAATCCGCGAAGTGAACGATTTGTTATAGTATAGCAAAAACCACAGGTCGGTTTGGAGATTTCCAATCAAAGTCAAATTACAGTGGCCTCTATAAAATAATGCTATTGAAAATAAGAAAAAGATTAGCGAAATTATTTATTTTTTGATAAATAAATAATTTATTAATAAAAAATATTTATTAATTTAAAAGACTTTTACATTTTAATGGCTTGTGTCATCTTAGTACAATACTTTTTGGTTTGGCCAAAATTCAGTATGAGTTATAAATAAAAAAAAAAATTAGTGGATGTAGTCAAAAGTTATCATGCATATAATAAATCTTATATACCTATACATAGAGTCCAAAAATTAATGTGAGTATATTGTATATAGAATGTTAATAAGCACTTCATACACATAAAATTGATGTCTATTTTTAAAAAAAAATTTAATTAATACGTAGAAGATTGTATATAGAATGTTAATGAGTATGTATTATTATTTTTTTTATATTTTATTAATTTATATTTTTATTGGACCCTAAAGGATTCTATAAAAAACTATTATCTCATGCATTTAGTGAGATAATTAATTTAGTACATTAGTCTAAGTCGGAACCGAATGATTTTATTATTTAATCAAGTTATTAATTTATCGAATATTTATTTATCAAGGTTTTACTATATTTAAGGAATTTAAATTAAAACTAAACCAAAATAGTTATTATTTTAATTGGTTTGGACTAATATTTATCCATTCTCAGCTATGATTAGAAACAAACTTTTACTATAATCAAATTTATTTATTTCACAGTTATGAACATCCGTATCTGATTCATTACATAAATAAAACATCCAAAGTTAGATATTAAGCATCTATAATGAAAATAAAACATTCAAATCCATAAGACATGAAACTTACCAAAAAGTCCATCCTAAAGGTGTAAGTTTGGGCCGTCAGTCAGGTTTGGTCTGAGCCTGTCGGCTTGAAGTGAAATTTCAGACCGGGCCAGTCTGGCTCTAAAAGAGAGAAGGTCGGTCCAACCGAGCCTTAAATTTAAAGAGTTTAGGGTCGGAAGCCTAAAAAATTTAGGGCCGGCCCGGCCCGGCCATAAATTTCATAAGACATTATTTAAAAAAATCTTTAAAAATATGATTTTGATCCTGACCGGGCCAACCCTAAAGGAGAAAAGGTCGGCCCATTCCAAACTTACAACTCTAGTCCATCCTAAAAGTGGTGAGAACAAATAGTAATTTAACTATTTATATTTTGACAAGTTATATAGTTTTTTAAAATTATTTACTAGTTGTAACCGCGCGTAAGATTCTGTAGGTAATAATGAAAAATATATTTATTAATGTCTTATTTGGAGAAATAAAAAAAAGAAGAATGTATAATAGGATTAAAAAAAAAAGAGGAAGACCAAACAAAAAAGAGAAAGGGAAAAAATGAAGGAAAGTATGCAAAAAAACCCTTATGAAACGTTTTATGAAGGAGACACGTTTTTTGTTTTAAATAAATTAGATACCTTATGAAACGTTTTATGAAGGAGACACGTTTTTTGTTTTAAATAAATTAGATACCTTATGAAACGTTTTATGAAGGAGACACGTTTTTTGTTTTAAATAAATTAGATAGGAATATGTATGAGGAAAAATTATTTCAACAAGGAATTAAAAAGAAAAGTATATTTATGAGGGTCAATTTTAAAAAAAGGGAATGTATAATAAGGTTAAAAAAAGAATGAAAGGAGGGAGACAAAAAAGAAAGAAACGAGGAAAAAATTGTTGGAAGAAATATAAAAGGAGAAAAAAAAGTAAAAAATAAAGGTAAGAATTTGAGAGAAACGTTTTGTTAGCCTTGGACAGTTAACGAAACTTATTCTTCTTTAGTTATTATGTAAAAGATAAGAGAGTTTCTCTTCTAAAATTAAAAAAGTTAAATTACCAGTAATTTTTTACTTTTTAACCTTTAAGTTTATGTCAAAAACTATCTGTTATGTATATTTTTTTAATTTGATGTGATTTTGACATATCTAACCGTTAAAAATTAGTCCGATCAATAAGTCGGCGTACAGAAAAAAATCCTAAAAGATAAATAAAAAGTGGTAGAAGGAACAAAATAGCAGTTTGAGGATCATGAATTGAAAATAGTAGCAGGAATTTAGGAGATAAAAATTAATAGCCTATTTTACATTAAAATTTCCCAAAATACTTGAAAATACCCTTGTTCCCCTCCTCTTATCTCCATCATTTTCTCCAGCCGAACTCCGTTGAGAACGCCGGCGGCATGCACGGCGAAAGCGTCGACCTCAAGGTAGATTAATTCATTAATGGCAGGGACGGTAAAATGGCGTTCACGCTTTCACGGATACATGTTAATTGTTACGAGGATTATTCTTTTTTAGATTTAAATTTCAGGTTTTTTTAGATGTTTTGAGCGACTCTTATATCAGTTACTTTTTCTCACCATTTATTTAAAATACTAACAGAAAGAGTGTATGAAAAAAAATCTTATACTTTAGCATAATCAAGGTTATTTTAATCATTTTCTTACAACAGATTGTTTCTTACCAATCTTTATATTTTTATGTGATTTACAACTATATTAATATTTGTTTTATTGGTCATTATTCAGGAAAAGAAATAAAATGATACAATCTTAACAATGTTACACACAACTCACTTTATTATATCCCCATGTCCAACGTATAGGGATATAGGAAAAACGTATAATTAACTGACAATTAATTTGCTATATGAAAGGAAATAAGAAAAACTCTAATGTAAGAAGCCTCCAGAGGAATTGATAAAAATTTGCACTTGCTTCCTGCATACATAATAAAATTAATTCTGTCATAAATTTCAATAGTTCATTACTCACTTGGAGAACATGTAGTTGAATTGAAGATGTATATTATCTAATTACCTTTACATAATTTGCTTTGTCCATCTTTCTAACCTGAAAGCAAAGAAGAAAAGAAGTTAAAACAGAGTTTTCAATTGCATTTTATTTTTTCTTTATTCATGTATGACAAACCTGAAAAAGTAACCATAAGGTAAAGATTGTGTGAGTAATTAACATTAAGTGACGCTTGAAAACCTGTAAGTGATACATGAAAGAACTTATTCATTAGTTCTTCGTCTCCACATAATGTACTAGTCGAAGGAAAAAATAAAAAACCTTGAAGGAATCTTTTTTTTTTTTTTTAAAGTATATAAAATTCATTTTGATTTTTTTCTGACTATTTTTTTCACACAGTTTATTAATAATTGATAACTTCGGTAAGTTTATAACCTTTGGTGAATATAAAGGCTAAATTGGTTATTTACTGCCTTAATAAATAAATGAGTTACAAGAAAGAAACATAGAAACAAAGGAAAAAATTCATAGGCATTTTTCAATAAAGAATGTAAGATTAGTAAGAAGAAGAAGAAAAAAAAAAACTATGTATCTATCCTTTGAAGATGAAGAGCCAAAAAAAAAAAAAAAAAAAAATACCTGAGGCATGTAAATGGCAACCAATATAGCACCAATATAATTTACCAGCAAAATTCCCATACTAAGAAGTGTCATATTTTTAGCACCAAATCTCGCCGCAAATGTTCGAACGTTATACCTATAATATTTTAATGATGTCTTCAAAGATATTGAATACAGAAGCTATAAATATTTTAGTTTAAAAAGTAACTGATGTGGAAAAGGTTTACGTTTGTAAGATTTGATGAGATAAATATAAAACTTACTTCAAATCACCTTCCATATCTTCGATATCTTTTATGAGACAAGTAGCCACGAAAAACAATATATCAAAGATAAGGATGAAAACAACAGCGGGGCTGCAGAGCAAATTGAAATCCCAACATGAGATTTCTATAAAAAGTTGAGTTAATTAACGTGTATGCATATTGCATTATTAACTGAAATTAATATCAAACGTTATAATCGTAGGTTTGTTGTCGTATAAAATTTCATAGCCCGATAAACTAATCTTTTCATTTTTTCTTCAAAGAAAATGTTGACGGTAATTTAGTTGCTTCACAGGTTTTCTATGGCATCATCTCTTGTTGATCATCAAATGGCAATTAATGTTTTTATTAAGAAATCTCGCTCATTAATAAGCCCATTGGTTTTATAACTAACAATTAAGTAAAAGGTCTTGAGAATTAGCAGAATAAAACCAATAAACTATACATATACTCATAGTTAACTGCTGCATGCAAAGTAATTTTTAGAGAATTTCATTACTATACAATTTTTTCCTTTTAAATTATAGTGAATATTGAAGATGGTATTTTAAATTATATTCCAAAGAAAAATGTCAGGCTACCAACAAAAGCGTAATTTGACTGAATTTGATTGTACGTAATATTCTCTCAAAAATTACATATTTTTATCAGACATATGACCCAACTGCTTGAGCTTATTCTAAGTACAGGTCTTATGAGACAGAAAAACTCAATTCGAAAGTTATTTTAAATTATTAATTTTCATTTTAATAAATAAAGACAAAAAAGCAACTGACGCGATCAGATTGTAAACTGGAACATCCCAACCAATTATTGATCGTAGAAACCAAAATAACTCATTTCACAGAAGTTAGCCGGCCCCCAACTCAAACATTATTGAAAATTAAAATACAAAGTTCTTTCAAGGACATTCAAATGAGAAAAATGGAAATATATATATATATATATAT
>NW_010358038.1:9289-9823 GCF_000414095.1 Morus notabilis | reverse complement strand
ATATATATATAGGGTGACATAAATCCCACAACAAATCAAGAAGAATTTCTAAGATAACCGAAAACCAAAACTCAAGTAAACTATCAAATTATAAGCCCATCATATACCTGAACGAAAAAAAAAATAGAGCTCCATCACAGCAAGATCTAATACTAATAAGATAATATGTGATTGAAAATTATTTATTAATTAAAATAAGGTAATATCCCAAAAGTCAAATTGGAGGAGAATGGCATAAAAATCTAAAAATAAAAAATAAAAAAAATGTCATACCTCAATCGGAATGGAAGTCCAAGAGAAGATATGGTGGCATAAATTATAACCCCATTGTTAATGATAGTGCTCTGCACAAAGTAATTACTTATGTTATACTAATAATTATCGTTTTTTTCCCCCTTCAAAATAGATAATATATGATAAACTATAACACACGATTTCCCCTGCTGTATAATATAAGGCGAAAAGAGAATAATATATATATATATATATATATATATATATAAGAACATAAAAAAACTCTAAATACAAATAGAG
>NW_010358038.1:5122-7915 GCF_000414095.1 Morus notabilis | reverse complement strand
AAGAAAAAAAGCGCCAAAAAAAAAAAAAAAAAAAAAAAAAAAGAGAGAACATATAAAGTTGTATCAACTACTGTCATGTGGAACTGGATTTGAAGAAAGAGAAGTTAATTTCTTGTATTGCAAATCAATTTTTCCCTCTCCTTTCTCTTTAATAAAAGTTTACTTACATGGACGACACAATTACTTGAAGCATTGCATAGGGCCTTGCGAATTTATAGCAAGTAGATCCGAAATTTAAAACTCTTGCAACTTCCAATTTTGGACAAGCTTCAAGTCGAGCCTTATCAAGTACCGGCTCGGAACCGGCGAATTCAAGTTTAGCGCATGCCTAGAATCATTAGTCCAATTCAAAATGCAAAATGCTTCTGATAACTAATACAAAATACAAGTTGAGCTGATACTACTGTGGCCAACTAACAAAGGTAATCAAAACACAAGAGTAATTATAGTACAAAAAAACAAAAAAAACTAAGAAAAAGCTGGATTAGTGTTTAGGCAAGGAAGGCCTCAACAATATCCTAATTAAAAGTATCGGATCAGCGTAACCCCATGTCTTTGGTGTTAGATGCTTCTGGATTAACTCCTTAAAATTTGGATTATTTTGCATTTGTTCATGTCATCCTCATGCTATGACTTTTTTTTTTCCTAATTGAAAAGAGGTTCAACGGTGTTCTCACGCGCTAGTCCAGTAGGGACTTCGCATGTTGTTGAAAGGATAGGTGAAACAGAAAAGAACTTTGTTCATGCTTTCATCACCTAAAATTAGAATTGATAGGTCGTCCTTCGCCGTTTTATCACCGCCACCAGTGATCTCAGATGCAAAGGAAATGGAAGAAAATAATAATACCAAAGGAATCATAATAATTGTTGTAACAGAAGATTCTTTAAATCTAAACGGAGGAGCAGAATACATGGTGGTCAGTAAAAGAGCAGAACAATAGAGACAAGTTATGATTAAGTCAGCATTCATCAATCGCAAAATCAACTGGCCAGCAAGTGCATAAAATATCACCAAGAACCATGCTTGTTTTATTGAAAGATCCCCTGCTGATATAGGTAAATAAGGTTTGTTTACCCTGAAAAATATCACACATTACGACCAAATAAGCTAAAAAGTTCCCAGCCACCGATTCATGAAAAAAATAATAATAAAAGTGTGAAGCGTGCACTAATTTTTTTTTTTTTAAATTATCAATTTGATTTTAATATTGTTCAAAAACTATTGGAGATGCACGTCATGAACAGAAATAACAACCAAGGCCAATACATTGAAAACAAGATGGTTACAGCCTTTTATTACTCGAAGAACTTTTAACGACGAGTCTGTAAAGGCTTGGTACATATAGTATGAATACTGAGAAAATATGGGTTATAGAAATCATTGTTAGTGTGATATTTTAACTATTATTATTTCGATTTAGATGCTGTTTAAGTAAACAGATTGTTTTGCAGTACAATTGAACAGATGTGTTGATACAAATATTGTTAGTTTACCGATCCATCTCAAAAGCTTAAGCTATTAGGACACTCCCCCTCACGTGTGGGCTAGACAATGGGCAATCGTGTGGGTAAATTAATTAGAAAGCCCAACACGTGAATATTTTAAGCCCGAAATATATTAAAGACCCAACACATGATGACAATTTAAATGAGGATAAAGAGTACAATTACCGGGGTTTGAACTCAAGACCTCCCGCTCTGATACCATGTTAGTTTACCAATCCATCCCAAAAACTTAAGCTATTTAGAGGTGGGCCAACAATAGTTTAATACTTTAACAAATATAGAGAAGCATACCTATCAATATCGGCATCAAAAATCTGATTAAGGCCATTAGAGTAAGCATGCCCAAGAATCATAGCAGTTAAGCATGGGATTGCCTTTAGTAGTAGAGACCATTTAAACAATTGTTTGTTCTCAACCAATATTCTTGCAATGAAAGAGGCCCCAAAAAAAAAAAAAAAAAAAAAAAAAAAAAGAGAGAACATATAAAGTTGTATCAACTACTGTCATGTGGAACTGGATTTGAAGAAAGAGAAGTTAATTTCTTGTATTGCAAATCAATTTTTCCCTCTCCTTTCTCTTTAATAAAAGTTTACTTACATGGACGACACAATTACTTGAAGCATTGCATAGGGCCTTGCGAATTTATAGCAAGTAGATCCGAAATTTAAAACTCTTGCAACTTCCAATTTTGGACAAGCTTCAAGTCGAGCCTTATCAAGTACCGGCTCGGAACCGGCGAATTCAAGTTTAGCGCATGCCTAGAATCATTAGTCCAATTCAAAATGCAAAATGCTTCTGATAACTAATACAAAATACAAGTTGAGCTGATACTACTGTGGCCAACTAACAAAGGTAATCAAAACACAAGAGTAATTATAGTACAAAAAAACAAAAAAAACTAAGAAAAAGCTGGATTAGTGTTTAGGCAAGGAAGGCCTCAACAATATCCTAATTAAAAGTATCGGATCAGCGTAACCCCATGTCTTTGGTGTTAGATGCTTCTGGATTAACTCCTTAAAATTTGGATTATTTTGCATTTGTTCATGTCATCCTCATGCTATGACTTTTTTTTTTTCCTAATTGAAAAGAGGTTCAACGGTGTTCTCACGCGCTAGTCCAGTAGGGACTTCGCATGTTGTTGAAAGGATAGGTGAAACAGAAAAGAACTTTGTTCATGCTTTCATCACCTAAAATTAGAATTGATAGGTCGTCCTTCGCCGTTTTATCACCGCCACCAGTGATCTCATGCAAAGATTACGCACGGTGATTTTTTTTTTAAATATATAT
>NW_010358038.1:0-4520 GCF_000414095.1 Morus notabilis | reverse complement strand
AAGAAAAAAAGCGCCAAAAAAAAAAAAAAAAAAAAAAAAAAAGAGAGAACATATAAAGTTGTATCAACTACTGTCATGTGGAACTGGATTTGAAGAAAGAGAAGTTAATTTCTTGTATTGCAAATCAATTTTTCCCTCTCCTTTCTCTTTAATAAAAGTTTACTTACATGGACGACACAATTACTTGAAGCATTGCATAGGGCCTTGCGAATTTATAGCAAGTAGATCCGAAATTTAAAACTCTTGCAACTTCCAATTTTGGACAAGCTTCAAGTCGAGCCTTATCAAGTACCGGCTCGGAACCGGCGAATTCAAGTTTAGCGCATGCCTAGAATCATTAGTCCAATTCAAAATGCAAAATGCTTCTGATAACTAATACAAAATACAAGTTGAGCTGATACTACTGTGGCCAACTAACAAAGGTAATCAAAACACAAGAGTAATTATAGTACAAAAAAACAAAAAAAACTAAGAAAAAGCTGGATTAGTGTTTAGGCAAGGAAGGCCTCAACAATATCCTAATTAAAAGTATCGGATCAGCGTAACCCCATGTCTTTGGTGTTAGATGCTTCTGGATTAACTCCTTAAAATTTGGATTATTTTGCATTGTTCATGTCATCCTCATGCTATGACTTTTTTTTTTTCCTAATTGAAAAGAGGTTCAACGGTGTTCTCACGCGCTAGTCCAGTAGGGACTTCGCATGTTGTTGAAAGGATAGGTGAAACAGAAAAGAACTTTGTTCATGCTTTCATCACCAGTGATCTCATGCAAAGATTACGCACGGTGATTTGTTTTTTAAATATATATATATATATATATCTTTCTAATTTATCTCATGTCCCCAAAGAGCCAAATCTAAAATTGTGCAAAGGAATCTAGGGATTTTGATATTTATACAATGTTTAAAGTTACATCTAATATAATCTAGGAATTTTGATATTTATAAAACATTACATACATGCAAAATAATATTGAAAAAATTTCTCATTTCATTGATAATCAGGAAAATATTTACTTCTTATTTAATTTATGGGCATATATCCCAACAAAAGAATCCCGCATTTACTTCATTATAGATGAGGTAAATGGTAGCAAGCAATGTTTGATTAATACAAGAGGATAGTTATTCACAATTCTGTAATATTATTTACTAAAAAGTCAACGCCTCAATAACGAAGGTTGCGAAAGTGTACCCTGATGGAATCATGTTCATCATGTTGGCAGAATAATAAGGATTTGGGAGTTTTTGTGGTATGCTAGTCGTACTGGTAATGTCAATTTTCGATCATTGAATCAAGTTAAAATCACATTAAATTGAAAAGTATGCGGAACAAATAATTTATGATATAAATTTGACAGCTGAAAATAAAAAATTACAGGTAATTAATTTTTTCTAGTCCTTCTCGAGAAGCTCTCTAAGGATATTTGGAACCTGCTCTCCCCATAGAGCCCTATGAATTGGATGGATCATGTTAAAGGAAAGTTGGGAGATTTGAAACATATTTGGTTGTGGGTTTAATTGGTGTTAATTTATTGACACGATAGGAAGCCTTGCAAGGTCGAGAGATATTAATAGTTGGTACTCTAAGGGAAGAGTGAGACATTGTGAGCTCCATATGAAATGTTCACTGAAACAAACGAGCAAAAAAATAACAGAAGAGAAGAAAATGTGTTGAAAAGAAATGCTTCGAGAACTTTGAAATATGGGAGACAGAAAAATTATACTTGTCATGATCCTATCAATTTTACAAGTCTTCTGTAAAGTAAATGCCATCAAAACATCTGAAAATGAGAAGTAAATGCGAAAGAGTCGTGTAGAACATTTCCACGTTCGACGAAACGCGTATACAAATGTCAAGAAAAATATAATTAAATTATCAGCAAATGCCTGAGAGTCATAGAATAGTCATAAACAGATAAGGTAAAATTTTAATTCAGAAAACAAAATTTAAGTTAAAAATAATTAAGTAAGTTTAGTTAATAATATTTGAGGCGACAAAGTAGCGTCAGTAGTTGAGCAGTCAAAAATTTTTATGGTCTTGTTTAGTAACGTTTACGTTTCTAAAATTTTAAGCAAAAAACAAAAAGTTTTCTCTTGTTCAATAAGCAATATTCTTGGAATTCCTTGAAAATCACGGCTAATATTGCTCACATGCTCATAAATTTTTATATGAGAGGGGCAGAAATTCAAATATTACTAAAGGAGGACAAAAATCTAAATAGATAACTAAACATAGGCGGAGTTCCTCTCATTACTGAAAAATAAACAGAAAATTTTCAAGAGCGCCATAAAAAAGATAACATTATTTCTTTTCTGCCATCAATTTTGAATTTATTATTTATGTTATTAATATTTCAGTAGGATATATCTACCACATTCTACCTTTATATATTTTTTTAGAAGAATATTTTTCATATTCTACCAAAATATTTTCATATTTTACAGGAATATTTTTTAGCATAAATAATAGGATGATAAAAAACAATGGCTATAATATTGCATATATTTTGTGCATATACATGTAACTTAAGTTGAAAAGAAATGAAATGTACCCGGATAGAATTACGCTTATATTGGCCGAATAATAAGCATTTTGAGAACCAGCTCTTCCCGCGTATCCGCACAGGTAGAATTAATCTATTGGTGGAGCATTTCGAAGGAAAGTTGGAGGATTTGATATTTTTAGTTCCGGACCTTATTGGTAGTCTAAGGGAAGAGTGAGAGATTTTGAGCGCCATGTATGTGAATGAAACAACGAGGAAAAATAGAGGACAAAAGACGTCAAAAAGTGTTGAAAACAAATGCTTTAATTTTATCTTCAAAATTTATGAGAGCATAGAGAGATTATTGCCATTCTGTGACAAGTTTACCTGCCTTATAACGTTGGTTTTCTGGCACCCAGATATTACTTCCATTTTTTGATAAGTCTTATTTTTTGGAGGCTGCTGCCCAGCCGGCTCGCGGACCTCACTATGAATATGAAAAGTTCTTTTTTTGTGGTTGCATGTCTTCTACTCTAGTGATAATTCGGCATATAAGATATTCTCTTCTTAATATGGAAGCGGCAATAAACAAAACTAGAAGAATTCTTCGTGCATACTATTATTATTATTATTATTATTATTATTATTATTATTATTATTATTATTATCATTATTATTATTTTTTGTGTGTGTGTCAATTGTTATACGAAGAAGACACTTAAACGAGACTAGTGCTAGGGACACTAACTCCATCTCTAAGCTGTTTAATTTGCAGCTGGCGTGACTTTAAGCCGTATTTTGTATTGTACGTTCTGCACTAATGCTTTTTATGGTTAATTTTCTAGTTTTGTTTTTGTGGATTCTAATTAGTGTTTTTATTTATTTATTTAGATAGTTGGCTTAAGGTTAATATACTGATGGAGCTACAAATGGTTGCCCTGGCCTTGCGGGATGTGGAGGGATCTTCTTGCTGCGATTAAATGCATATGCTTAAACATATTGCATATGCTTTTGAGGTGAAACTCCTTGCTGCGATTAATGCAATTCTCTTTGCTTCTCACTATGTTTAAACATGGATCGTTCTCTTTACTTAAACATGGATCGTTCACTCTTTTTTCCTTTTTTGAGTTTCCCCACGGGGGTTTATACCGATAAGGGTTTTCAAGGAGGCCTCCAATTTTGGACTAGATCGTGTTTTGTAATTTTTGACGTTGTTGATTACGTTGTTCTAGGAGGATTTTGGAAGATTAGTTTGTTTAGGATTTTGTTGCTAGTTTCCTTTTTTCTTTTTGTTACTCTCTTTCGAGAGATGTTTAATTGACATTAGTGCAATTTTTTTTTTTTTTTTTGTTACTCTCTTTCGAGAGATGTTTAATTGACATTAGTGCAATTTTTTTTATTTAAGAATAAATTTTGTGTTAGGAATTTGATATAGGACCAGAACGGTTAGAGTGTTAACCATGTTGAGATATTCTAACTGTTTCTGATATCAGTTATTTCTCTCTCAGTTCAAAGTAAAAATTCTAATTATGGTATTACATTATGGTCAGTATTCTTTAATAATGTTCTTCGTGTGGGAGTATGGCATATAACTGTTATATATATATATATGTATTTTTTTTAGATCTGGCTTACAATTAATTTATTCTTCATGATAGGGAAGAAATTTTTTTTGAATAAATTGTTAAAACTGATACCAGCACTTGGTTAGTATTCATTGACCAATCTCATCCTATACCAGAACTCTCAATCAATTATTAAAATAAAAAAATAAAGTAAATGTTCCAATAAAACAACTCAAAGGAAAAAAGACTAAACAAACAGAAAAATAAAACAAAAAGCCTATAAAGCCGGAAGCTATCTTCAAAAGATAAAATCTTAATTTTTGCCGGAACTTGTGCCCGTTGTCCGAGCCCGCCCACCCAAGAAATTTGGGCTGCCCGCCCGAGCCTGACCGCCACCTTGAACGGGTTTCGGGCATGTCTTAGCTGCCCAAGCTCGTCCGGGCTACCTGAAGTTTTTTATATTTTATAAT
>NW_010358037.1:697727-719121 GCF_000414095.1 Morus notabilis | reverse complement strand
ATGGTAGTTGGAATAATGAATCTATGAAATGAACACATCACAACTCAAATTGTGGGTCAAAGTTGTAGCTCAAATGGACTCCTAAACACGAACTCCAATTCTAATTACAATTCAAATCAAGATTCTAACTCTAACCATAACTTTAACTCAAATTGTAAAATTTTGATCTGTGAAGTGAACACACCCTAAGAATGATCAAAATTAATTAAAAAAATTAAACTTTAAAAATAACTCATAACTAATTAATTATAAAGCACGATTAATAGAATATATTGTTTCGGAAACTTCAACTTTTAAATATTATAAACAAATCCCAAAAATTTATAAATTTCTCGAAGTAAAATCTTGGGTGAACGTCAATTAATACTGTAGCATCCGCTTAGATTATTATAATTAATTAAAAGGAATCAAGATAATTAGTGTGCTCGATCATGATTTAAAAATGATAAATTTGCGTTTAAAATTAAATTATGAGAATTTTGACTAAAATTGTGTAAATTTGTTTTTATTGATAGTGAAAAAATGCTGACACAACAGCATCCAAAGGCGGTCTTTTTTATGCCTTTCCTGCATTCCGCAATTTGCAAGTTTGAATTTTGATAGACTTGAAATTTTTTTTCAATGCACAGGGAGGGGTGTAAATGAAAACGACATCCATAAAATCTATGGCAAGTTTGAAGGATGAAACAAATACAAATCAAAAGATGAAAATCCTGTCAAAATTGCCAATACATTTGAGTTGGGTCCAAGCTGAAACATAAGGAATGAATAAAAAGCAGCTCAGCTTCCCGTCAGTCTCACCTATATCTTGATAACGATGATAGTCTAAAATAAACCCAACAAAAAAAAAAAAGAATGCGGCGGTAAAAACTCTAACGAATTGCTAAGCCTTGCATTGCCTGTGCGCCGTCTACGGTGATCTTATTGGCTTGAACGGTGCTGATAACATTTGCAACATTACCCTGGAAATGGAAACTTGGTCAATCGACTTATGCCATGAATAACAACTTCCATATCAAATATAACAGTGATAGAACTCATTTATGTAGACAATGAACTAAACCACTTCTTTTATCACAATTTAGACAGGCAACTAGATCTCTATAGCATATTAATGGAAGAAAAACGACTACAAAAAGAATCAACGAGAGCAGCTATTTACCTTCCAACTCGCTAGCTTTGTTCTGAGCACTTGCCACTGCCGTTGACCAAACACGCGATCAATACAACGGCTGCACATCAAAGGCTGACTACTTAGCATAAAAGCAAATATTTCGACAATTCAAAAATCTAACTACTGCATGCGAAAGAGCCATATTAAGTGAAATAGCACACTACCTCAACAGAAGTTTCAGAAAAAGTACATTTCAGTTGACAATTATTCTTTAAACTGATATAAACATACCTTTATGTTTATGCTCCCACATAATGACATAAAGGAGGAACCAAAGCTTACCTTACGATAACTACTTCATTCATCTGGTCCATTTTACAGTCAATTAACTTCGCTGTTATTGCCTTGACCACCCATAGATCCACCTCATCATCATTAATCTGCAAACAGATAATTTTTTGTATAAATGAACAAGATATGAATGCAGAAACAGAATTAGCAAAGTACAGCAAACAAACAAACCTGAAGTGTGTCTCTAATAAGACTATATGAAATTTGTCCAGATTCATCAGAGCCAAGATCGACCAATGACATCAATCTCATCTTAGTTATACAGTCTTCATGGATAAGACCTACCAAATTTCAGAAAGCATATTCAGAAAAACAATTAGAAATTCTTTTTTTTTTTTTTTTTTTTTTGAAATTACAGAAATTCACGTCATATAAAGAAAACCTCAACTCCCAAACTAAAATTTTACCATAGCTTTTCAGCAAAGTAGAATTTGCAGCTTGAAATTCCAAGTAAGCATCCAGCCTCTGAGTGAGAAAGATCTTCAGAAGCTGATATACTAGAGCATATTTAGCATCCTTCTCCAATTGACCAACAGCAGGCAGATCTAGCAAATCACACTGCAATTTAACATAACGGATCGATTATCTAAAAACACCATTAAGTAGGTAAAAAATTTACAGTACAAATACATTGTAATTGTAAATGCTCTCTCTAATTGTACAAATTGAAATTGTGTGAATTCATAGTTTACAATGCCACAAGTCCCCTGAAATCCGGAAACAATGAAGGAATAACAGTGCTCAAACTTTAAAAAAGAGTTTTAATGCTGCGACAAATCATATGGTATTCCTTAAGTCCGTTAAACTCTTGAAACAAAGAAGGGGGTGATGGTATTTGAACTTTAAAATAAAACGATCAAGTGAGGTTCCCCCGTCTTTCAAGACCTAAATATACTAGAATATTAAAAATAAGCACCAGTAAAATCATAGACAGAATGTGGCACGTCAAAGACTTGAAATTCTACCGGAAGACAAGATACCTCATACCTGAAACATGTCTGGAGCCTTCACAAATTCTACTATTGTGTGAACAGCTTCCTCCTTGGCTTCACTCAAAGTATATGCATCTTCACCAGAAAAGGTCGCCAAGTACTTGGTCAAGAATTTAAAGGATTCCTTTGCCGGGCTGAAATTACAAACAGCAGGTGAATCTCATTAATAAAGTACTCACAGCTAACGCAAAAAAAAAAAAAAAAAAAAAAAAAAAAAAAAGAAAAGAAAAGAAAAGAAAAAAGAAAAAAAAAATCTACACAAGAACTAAACATATATCAAAAGGCTTGCAATTCCATCACCTGAAGAACTCTTTCCACCGTACCTTTTATTTTCCTTCAAAACATTGGCCACAGTGAGAAATAGTTTCCTCTGATCTACAATTCCAATATTCCACTCTTTTAAGAAACTGTCTATCTTTTTAAACGAAGGTATGATATTTTCAGTGACCTTGCCATCAATTGCCAGATTTAGAGCCTTCATGTAAACATAGAATTGGCTGTATGGGTGGTTATCCAGTAGATTGTATAGATTGAACAAACTGTAAAAAGAGGTCAAATCTGAGAAAGTATCTTGAAGACTTAAAAGCTGAAATTATAATCGAATAGTATACTTACATTTTTAAACGCAATGCAGGCTTGTCATTAGGTTGTTGAGTAATCTTCGCAGATATAAGTTTTGAAATCTCAAGTGCTTCATCTGGACTTTCAGTCTTCGTAACAACATTGCAGATGATAGTTAAGATGCATTCAAGATCTGGAGTAGATACAACAAACAACAATTTTAATGAGTAATTTTGAAATATATATATATATATTTCTAGTCAGTAGTTACTTGTGAAAATGGGAATTCCATAAGGGAAAAAAAAAAAAAAAACAGAAATCCCACCGGCAGGACTCTATTTTCCATTTTGAGCTGTCAAAACTGTATCAGATTCTACCACTTTTGCATACTGTTTTATTTTAACATGACGGTTAGAAAAGTACATTACCAGTAGGAATACCCTATCATAGAAAGCTCCATCTTTCATTATCACTTCTAATCTCCTGCTTTTTTCGTCTCAAGTGTTTATATTTATGTTCTCACTCTTACTGTAGTACCATTCCTTGATACCCATTTTTCATAAAAGAAAACCGTACCTTTCTCAGAGACTTTCGAAAATATCACTTCAGCAGAAGTGAGCATCAGTGATACCAAATCGAACCACCTGCCCGCTACCACAAACTCCGAGGCTTCAACACATAGTCTGGAAACTTGTGGCTCAGCAACCTAATTCACGGCCAGGACAAAGGCAAATTTAGGCATACAAACATCCCAATTCTAGTTGCGGCTTTTCCTTCTTTCTTTCTTCCATAAAATAAAAGAATTAAAAGCACAATCCCGTTCACAATCACTATTTTCAACTAGTCATCCGAGCATAAATTATTAAACCATCCAAAAGAGATAAATAAATATACATCATTAAGCTATTACAAAAGGGAATTTCAACCAAAACCCACCTATTACTCCAAAAATCAATTCTTTAATAAATAAAAACCAGCAAATTTTATAGGAAATTCTAGCCAAACACAAAACTTTGTCTCTGAGAAGAAGAACAAGAGTAAAATTAGAACGAAATTCAGTCTTAGAATTTGATACATGCATAGTATATACCTATGTATCTAGGTGTATGTGTGTATATATATATATATATATATATATATACATATATACACACACACGCAGATGAAGGAGCAAATCGAAGAGCGGAAAAAATAAAGGAAGAAAGGGTACCTCAGGACCAGCGTCGGCCCAGGCGAGCTCGGAAGTGAATCGGACAACGGCGAGAGCGGAATCTTCTTCGGAGGTGGGAATGACGGTCGCCATTGTCGGAGCTCTCTCTGCAACTGAATTCTCTCTTCTTGTCCAACGACGCAGAGCAAAGCAGAGCAGAGAGGGCGTGAGAGGCAAGGAGATGGGAAAACCCTAATGAGCAAGATTGACAAGTTCTGTTTGCCTTTTTACTAGACGCCTATCACCGTCTATAATTTTCATTTATTCATTATTTTTTTTAACAAATTTATTTATTTATTTATTATTGTCTATAATTTTCATTTATTGAAGTAATTTATTAATAGTTTGTTAATTTTTTTAGGGACGTATTTTGTTAATTTGGATCATGCTTTCTTTTATAAAACATATATATTATTTTGAGAATTATGCAGCATGATGTTTAAAAGGAGATTTTTTATGGCAGGTTTGAAAAATAAACTATCTAAATTTTTTTGTTTTTAATCATTAGATCTACATTAATAACTGTTTGTTATGTTTTTTTTTTATTATTTTGATTTGATTTTAATACATTACTAATAAGAGGCCTTATGTATAAAAAGACGCATATTAAAAAATATATATAGAGAATTGTTGAACTTATCCTTAAAAGTACATGAGTTTTAATTTTTATCTTTATTTTTTATTAATACATTTTTACTAATATATTATTTGATTAAAAGAATATTAATTAAAAATAAATAGTAAAAATCTAAACTCGTAAATTTTAAGAGGTATTTATCTCCTTTATCTTTAAAAATACCATGTATTCTTTTTGGTAGACAAAATACCTGTTTGTAATATGAAGTTTTCAACAAAATTTCACTAAATTTTGTTGAAGACTTGAAGTTATATATATATATTAGTATTTGAAGTACTTCAAAAAAATCACGTTCCAATCCCTAAATTTAAGTTACATAATAATGTTTTCAGAAAACTTTCAAAAGCATATTATAGAAGTAGGAGTTAGAACAGTGGTAGAGTCATAATTCTTTTTTATTTCGAAGGGCATGAACGACAAAAAATTGTTAAATAAAGTTGTATCGTAACTATATTTTTTCAAACTCAAATTTATCTCTCTTTTTTTTTTTTACCTTTATTTATTTATTAGTATCTTTTTTTCTTCCAAATTAATTAATCTTGTACTAGAGTTTAATTTATCTTTTATATGTCTAGTGCCAAAAATTATGAATTTATTGTCAGTTAATATTTTTGTTTATTGACGGTTTTAGGTTTGAAGTAAAAGAAAAGTTAAGAGGTAAAATTTAGAGTATAACTGAAATTTTCTTTTTAAAATAAATCTATTCTATATCCATAATAATACTACAAGTAGAAAATTTACGGAAGAAAAATTAGGTTTTTTTTTTTTTTTTTTTTTTTTTTTTGAGGCAAAAGTGTGAGTAGCCCTTTGGCTCGGGGGCAGCTGTAGTTCCTTCCTTTGAGTTAGAATAAATGCTATTATTCTATTTACTTTAAAAATAGAACAGTACTCTATTTATATTTTTTGTGGATAAAGTAGTGCGTGTTTATTTGATTCAATATAAAACTACTCGTACAAAGTAGTGTAGACAAAACACACCAAATTTAGGGGGCTAAGCGTTGCTAGACAATGCGATGGCATGGGAATTTCTTTTCGCGAGCCTCAAAGGTTGCTGTTATATTACTGGTTACTTTGAAGCACTCTCCAAAATCTACATTTCTCTAGACCCTCTTTCTAAGGCCTCGTTCACTTTGCGGATTCAAGTTTTCAATTCAAACTGAGATGTGACATTTTCTGAGAATTTTTTATTGTAACAGAAAAAGTTAGATGTGATATTTTCTGAGAACCTTTTACTGTAGAAACCTAAAACTGAAAACTCGAATCGGTGAAATTAACGAGACCTAAGTGACTTCCAATGTGTTATGTTTGTGTGTGGCGTATAATTAAAATGAAATGTGACGACTCTTTTCTGATTGTAGTTAGATGCAAGTGCAAGAACGCAGGAAGTAGTTTGAAGAGGATGATATCTAGCAATATTTGATAATCCCACATCTTACATTATACATTGATCCATTTCAATCGCCACAGCCAACCATGTTCAAGCACAAATACAACAATAATGCACAAGGACATTGCGCGAATATGACGTCCACGCTTTTCAAATTCATCAGATCCTTAACTTTTACAAGTTTTCTAGAATTTATATGGATAACATATATGTGCCCAAAAACGAGTACTTGTTGCTGCGTTTCCTATGGAGGAGATGTTAGTTCCCACCACCACCACCACCACCAAACAGATAACCGAGAGATGATCCGCCACCAGGCGCGGCGTGAACCTTAGTCGACGGTCGATCCTGCACCAAAGATCGTCACTAGTTATGGTAAAGGAGGAATGTAAGAGATCTTTGTTACAAATAAGATAACTCATGGGGCAACAAAAAAAAACAGTAACTTAGAATAACAACACCACCGACACTCTCAATATCTGCATTCTTAGTACATGAACACACACACAGTATTCATAAATTTCATTCTAATTTTATGCAATACTGTATTAATATACGTAGATCTTCGCGTTTTGCTGATGTTACAAAGAGACCTTAATCACATTAAAGAAAAAATAAAGCAAACCCAACAACATAGTAGTCTACTTGTATTTTTGCACTCTAAACTTTCATACTTTTAAAATACACACCAAACTTTCAATTTTAACAAATTAATCTACCTTATTTTACGAGTGTTTTCAAATTGATGGTTTGAGATACAAAATATGAATGTCAAAGCTCATCATTTTTCAAACAAGGTCACGGGACTAGGAAATACCGTTATGAAATTTCCACAGTTCTGGCCATCAGCCCTAAAGTAGTTGTTTGTAGGACTGCCGTGAATTCCTGCTGGAATCTGCTTGTCAATTGAAGACTTTGGAGCAACAGCTGTTTTCTGAGGAGGAGGAGAAGCCTCGACTGGGTTCTGAGCAGCAGGAGCAGCAGCTTGGGTTTGGGCTTGGGCTTGGGCTTGGGCTTGGGCTTTGTTAGCAGGAGTCTCTCCACTTCCAAACAGATAGCCCAACGAACTCTGCCCCCCACCAGCGCTCACTCCACGGCCCATTTCTCAACCTGCAAAAACCAAACATTATAAGATAGAAATGTCTCTGATCTGATGTCTAAATCTGCAAGATATTTCATTCAGATTCAAGAAATGAAAGTAAATAACCCTGCAGCATCGGATCACACAGATTATCATCGAATATTTTTATATGACAGTAAGATTTGCATATTCTTTTTTTTTTTTTTGAAAGGAAAAAGATTTGCATAAGATTCAAAAAGAGTTTCAGGCATTAAAATCATACGGCATTGGAAAAAGGAAATACAGAAATTGAAATCAGAATACCCGGCTAAGAAAAGCGATATGCTTGCGTTATTGAAAAGAAAGAAAATGCGATAATGAGAAAAATGGATCTGAAATCTGAATCCTAAAGAAAATGAGTGAGATATGATCTGTTTTTGAATCAATACCAACCTCCTCCTCCTTGTTCTTGATCTTATGCTTCTGCTCTTCTTGGGACCAGATTTGGAGCGGAGTTCCAAAGCGCGTTGCCGTTGAGGAGCAATACTTGTACACCTAATAAACCATTTTTTTTTTTTTTACATTTTATAACAAATAACTTTTTTTGGTATACCAATAACAATAAATGACGAAGAAATCAAATGGAAAAAAAAGAATTATACGAAAAAAAAAAACTGAAATTCGTGATGGAGACCGGAGAGGGAGAGAGAGAGAGAGAGAGAGAGAGGACCAAGTTGTTTTTAGCCGGATTGAAGTGGTCAAGTCTGAGCTGGCCTTTTTTCTCGAATAAACAAAGTCTGAGCTGGCTTTTTCTTTTTTTCTTTTTTCTCTTTAATTTTTTTTTATGAGTGGTTGACAAAAATCGAAAACAAAAAGAGTTATGGGACGCACGTGGTTTTGGTTGTAATGATGGTGTTGCGAGTCTATACAGTAGAGTGGTGCCAAAAACACTGATCACTTGATCAATTGATCATTGATCAAACAAACGCCCGTAGCAAAATCAGTGTCAAAATGAAAATCCTTTCTTGTTTTGATTTTATTTTGTTTGGGATCCAAACATGAAAATAGAGAAAGAAAGAAAGCAACAAGACTAATATATGGAGGTAAGAATCTTATAAAGATAGTGGAGAGACAGTGAGTCCCATAACATTAACGGCACTTTACTTGGGCGTTGAGATTGGCTGGTTGCTGAACGCTGGGCGAAACTGGAAAGTGAGTGATGAGTATAACTCACTTAACAGATAACTCTAAGGGCATGTTCTTTTGTCTAAAAAATTCAAAAAAAGACAACTCAAGTTTTAATTTTATTTAAGTTCACGTGCTTTTAAGTTTTAATTTTATTTAACTTTACTCAACTTTATTCAAGTTACAACTTCAACTCAAGTTATAACTCAAATTTAACTCAAAAACTATACTTAAGTTACACTCTAAAAGAACAACTCCTAAGACTCTTATTGTGGAAGCCTTTTAAAGAGCTGTTAGTGTCCGATAGAACGTCTATACCTACCTTTATCTGTCTCGTGCGTAAAAGCTTTGGCGTATACGACTGTTGCACGCTTTCTTAGATTCTTTTCCTTTCTTTCTTTCTTTTGTTTGTTGACAGCTTATTTGTAGAATGAGCGGATGTTTAGTTCATAAATTTAAAATTATTCTTAATTTATGTATATTTTTTATGAGAAAAAATACTATAACGAATTATGAACCATAATTTAAATTATTATACGAATTCACTAACTAAACACACCATCAACTTTTAACAATTAAATTTAATTAAAATCACGTTAGATTAAAAAATATTACAAAACATACATATATAAATTTAATGGTTAAAAAATATAACTCTATCGATAATTAATTTTTTCCATTGTTTGGTTTTTTTTTAATGTAATAGTAGATTTCTTTAGTAGGCATTAAAATCAAAACAAAAACTCTGTACCGCATTCTTTGTTCATCTGCTGTAAGTATTGATAAGCTCCAAATACACATTATGGTGTTAAAAATAGAAAGGTTTAGACCTCCGTTAATCACACTTTTTAAATTGTGGGTATTTATTTCATTTATCCTGTTCTTAAATTGATAAGATTGAAAATGAGATAAGAGATTAGTTTTCCCATTTCCAGGTGTAAAATTGCAGCCCTGCTCATTTTGGCAGAAAAAAGGTGATCAACTTGATAAAGTTGCCGTTGCATTGTACAATTTCTTCAGTTGCGACTTTTGGTGCAATTTGCGAAATGGGAGTTTTTAAATAGCATGGATATGAATCGCTTCCGGGCAAAGAAAAAACAAAACCCCTTGCCCAAAACAAAACAGAGAGAGAGAGAGAGAGGCAGAGAAATACTAACATAATTTGTAATCCGACACAAATCACTACATGACAACATCGAATCCTATGCACATTTACATGTTTGCTTGCGCTCCTTCCTTGCAAGGTACCTGCATGAATTACTGATTGCTGTAGTGTTCCTATCAATGTCAGTGGGGGCTCTAGTAGGAGGAAAGACCCTCCAAAAACCAATCTAACTGGATAGTCTGTTTTTCATGCCGATGAAATCTTTGAGATCTCTACCAAAATCTTGTGAAGGGCTTGGGGCTTGGAGAAAAATGGCGAGTGATCAGCACCTTTTAGGCGGAACACTCGTTCAGGCGGGTTCGCATTTATCATGCTCTCCTGGAGTGTCAAAGGTACCGCATTGTCTTCTGGAGTTTCTATGTAAAAGCGCCTCACTGACCCATATTTCATGTCTGAAAATGAGAGCTTCTCCAAAACCGGGGCAAATGGTATGGGCCTCATTGAAACAGATGCTAATGCGATGTCCTTAACAGGAGGAAGCAGAAAGCAGTCAGCCAGAGTAATAATATTAAAAGAAGACACAGGATATAGACAATACAATATCCATGCATCCATGCATGGATAAATGTCGAAGAGATTTAACATGAAAACAAACGAATAAAAAAAAAAAAGAGTTCATAGTTCATACCTTGGAAGGACTTTGGTTAAACAGCAAATCCCTCAGCAGTGACTTATCTAGATCAATAGCAGTTGGAGGGCGATCATTTCCATTTGCATATAAAAATATCTGAGCCTGCCGCATTAGATCATCTGAACCAGCCTGCAATTAGCTTAATTTTTTTAGTAACAATCAACTAAGAGTTCATATTTTGGTTCAGAATCTTTCTATACAGAAATCATAACATGAAATTGTATAAAGCTGGATTAATTCTATTAGGATAGTGAGACTCTATGGGTATGTTTGGTAGTGATTCTTAGAGCCCAAAATTAATTCTCTAGTCATCCACAGTTAAAATTTGTGTTCGGTAAAAACTATAAAAAGCGATTCTTAAAGAATTTTTGAAGAATTTACAGTCAAAATTAAAAGTAGCCCAAATGCAACTTTGGCTTTTAAATTGTGTGGCAATCATCTTGAAGTACAATTAATGAAACTTTCATAATACCCACAATACCCCTAGAACCAATACTTGAATAATTACAGTTTATCAAACACTCAGCTGCTTTTTGTAATAGCTACTTTTTCTTTCAGCACAACTAACAATAATTTTTCTAAAATCTACAGCACTACCAAATTGGCCCTATATTTGCATTTTGTTAGCAAAAACAACATTGTTCATAAACCAAATTTTTTGCTTGTATTTGCATTAGCGTGTTTGCCTCTTTCTCTCAGCACATACAAGCATTTACATAAACCGGAGACAGTGGCCATAAACTCTTTATCAGGACCCTGCTCAAGCCCCAGCTTTTTCATTATGTTTTAAGCTTTTTACATATTATGGAAAAATTACAAATACATCGCTCGTATATAAGTTCAAAAATATAAACCGACTTGAAACCCTTCTGAACAGGATAAGGATCAAAACGCCAGCATAGTTGCAAAAGATCATAAAAGCTTCTACTAAGAGAAAGTATGGAAACTCAGTTCAGGAAAAAGAAGGAAACCTGTTGGGAGAACATATCTAGTGTACTCTGTCCATTTTTCAACATTGCGGCCGTGAGAAAAACTGCCTTTGAAATCTTCAGAGGAAATAGCTCCATTGCATATGATATACAAGATCCACCAAAATCATGCCCCACCAAGATCACCTGCACAATGCGAATAGGAAAGGTACAAACAGAGAGGTAAGCAATACACCCATTCCGCCAATTGCACAAGACTTCTACACCATTTTGCGTATACCAATTAAAAATAGCACATAAAGCAAACCAAATTACTAAAAATGATAATGCAAACAAACAAGTTGCTCCGTGCCATACATCTAGCTAGACAAATTTAGCAACCAATAAGATTAAAATAGGAAGAAGAGGCAAGGAAAATCAATGAATAAAGTAGTGGATCTTTTCCCCTCTCAAGTGAGTCAGGGAGGTGATCTGATAAACGCATTTCAAGCATTTCAACAAGAGAGAAACAAGGTGATGAGAAACAAAAATAGCTTATCTAGGAAACATATACAAATTCTAAAAAAATATTATGAAACTAAACTAAAACTACTTTCTATTTTATTATATTGGTCTCCCTTATACGCTATTCTTGTTCCTCATCACCAGGTTTCTCATTGCACAACATATGTTACAAACAGTCCAAGAAACAACCCTCGTAATCAAGCATCAAGTGGCAAAGCATCTTGTTTCTACCAAATTAAAGGAAGTTTGGCAGTTAACTAACCATTGGTCAAATACATATAGTAAAATACAGGCTGCAACAAAACCACAAATAAGAGACAATATAAGGTAGCAGGGGAACAAAATGGAGCTAATAAGAAAATACCTTCTCTTCCTCAGCAAGATTTTCAAGAAAATCAGTGAGCGGCTTTACATATTGTGAGAGGTTTGTAATGCTATTTGAATCAGACGAATGAATTCCGGAACCTGTCAAGTCTATGGCAGTAACTTTGAAACCACCTTCTTCTAAAAGCGCTATAGTTTTATACCAACACCAAGCACCAAATCCACCTCCATGAACAAGGACAAAATGGCTGGTTTCTAAGTCGTCTAGCTTTACATCCTGTCAAAAGAAAACTCAAGTATCTAAGCACCCTGTAGAATAAACAAAGATAGTAGCTGAGGAAGAATGAAGAAAAATGATTGACCCAATTCAGAAGTATATAATCTTTCAGAGGCCTCTTGAAAGACTGCGAACCACAAGGCAACATTTTATCTCTTGGTAAAGCCTACGAACTAACATCAAGACAAAATACATGAAC
Organism: Morus notabilis; assembly: GCF_000414095.1. Lineage (NCBI taxonomy): Eukaryota > Viridiplantae > Streptophyta > Magnoliopsida > Rosales > Moraceae > Morus > Morus notabilis. Next base: position 706,595 of record NW_010358037.1, on the reverse strand, counting down.
TTTAGTCTTGCATCCTTTAAACATTTACATTTCAAAATCTGAATGAGATCAGATTAAGCAGGCAAAATTGTATTCCGTAATTTGATCATGATTCTCCTAATTCGACTAAGACCAATTTGTACTGATGTATATTATTGAATTCTATAAACTGAATTAGCCCATGTCGTGCACTAAATTTGTGCTTAGCATGCTCTTACTTTTTAACCCCAGCTTATTGATTACCGCCGCTATCTAGCGCAATGGCATTCTACCAGTTAAGCCAAATGCCATTTAAAGCACCGAACTTTTAGTTAGTAGTTTATGTCATCATCTCTAAAGGAAACCGAGAAGTGTTCTTGTCTTCTTGCTTTACGGTTCAATATATCACGCAATGCCACAATTATGGACCAAATTAGAAAGTTTGTCAATTTCCCGCTAATTTGTACCAACTTATGTAACTCTATAGACCTACAAATGCCAAGTACTTAAGGAAATTTCCCAACGCTACAGTCTTTCACCTCTAAAGTGTAAATATACATAAATGATGAAGCTAGTACTATACCAACTAGTACGAGGGCACTGGGACCTGAGAGAGAAGAAAACTCCCCAATTTCATTAATAGTTGGGACTTAGCAAGGAAGGAACCCACCGACTTGTCGATTTTGAAATAAGCTTCACCAACGACAAAATATCTTTTGTCCAACAAGACAGAACAAATTACCAAATTTGAATTAGCCCTAACCCAATTCACATTTTTACAACTAAACCAGAATAAAGACAAATATACAGAAGGCCAGCCAGTATGACGTGAATTCACACAAATCGCCAAACAAACTCTAAAAAAAAAAAAAAAAAGGCCACGCTTTGAACTTCAAGAACTCAATTGCAGTAAATTCGAAACTCGAAACGTTTTAAGAGAAAGAAACGGTGATACTGATTAATGAAGGCGAACCTGGTTGACGAGCTGGTGAGGGTGAAGGAGAGGATCGGTGAGGGAGCGGGCGCGAGAGCTAGAGCTGCGGGGCAAGACGTTGGCGGACTTTTTGGAGGAGGAATTGGGAGGGTAGCGAAGAGAGGCGGAACGATCGAAGGGGAGAGAGCCGTTCTGCTGGAAGAGAATGGCGGCGGCGAGTGCCTGCTCGTAGCGTCGTCGAGCTTCTCCTTCCTCGACGATCGGATCCGTGACCACCGGTTGCTCGCGTTCGACAGCGGCGGCGGGTTCGGGAGGCGCTTCGTCTGCGGCTTCTTCTTCACTGATTTGGGCGCGAGGCAGGCGCACAGGTTGCCCATCTGTGGCTGCGCATGTATAGAGAGAGAGAGAGAGAGAGAGGAATAAGGTGACGCAGTTGAGGAAAGACAGGAGACTCACGGGGAAGGGAGGGGTTTATATATGCGTTGTTGTGTTCTTATACGTACTAGAGAGAGATATGAGTGTGAAAATGGGAAACAATCAAACAAATAAGAGAAGTTTCTCCGACGGTTTGTTGTATAAGTCGTATTAAAATTACGTTAGTTAGATTGAAAAAAAAATAAAATAAACAGATTTTAGTACATATTTAATTATTAAAAAATTTGTGATTATTAATAATTCATTTTATCATGAATTATCAAAAAAACTCTTTATAGTATTTATTTCACTTTATTAAAAATTAACGGTCAAGTGTCAACTTTAATCCCGCTTAAAAATCGGTACATAAATAAATAATTATTACTTAATTTGTTACTTTTTTTTTGGTGAATCACTTTAATTTGTTACTTAGATCTTGCTTGTGAGAATTATGTGATATTGTAACATGATATTTGCATTTTTTTTAAGAGGGTTTTTGAATCATTAGAATGTTATCGGATTATCATTTTATGTTAGATTTTATTGTTTGAGTTTGACAAAAGAAATGTCGTTACCTCAAAGTGAGAAATATTAATATTATTCTTTCTGTTATTTTTTTGTCACTCTTTATATTTACTGTTTTGAAAGTGTTTGAGATAAGATCGTGCAAATACAATATATTGGATTTTATTGTCATCTTAGGATATACAAACAATCTAACTATCCAAGGCCAACGAATGTACTACTGCGGAAGCAAGAAATAATACTAAGATATAAAAATCTTCAGTAATTGTGTGGATTGATGGAAAGTTAGAACTCAAGTTAGTATTAATCTGATATATAGTTGACAGCTTCTTATTCACGTCTTTGTCTATTAAAATAATTAGTTATCTACCCCTTAAGCATGCAATTGATTATTTTTCCCGTTTAATCGCCCATTTGTTGTGGAATGAAATGTTGGATATAATATACATAATATTACTATGAAGGTTCCTTGTTGCTTATTTTGATCTTACAATACGCCCCACAAAAGATCTAAAAGCGCCATTTTTATGTCTCGTCGTACCATCTAACGTTGACTCTCCTCTTATCATAATCTGTTATTCTGAATAGGAAAGAAATTTCAACACCGCTTAAAACTAGGCTCAAAATTTAAAATCATGTCGGTTTAATTATTTAATTTCATATTTGAGCACACTACAAAAGTCCAACGACAAGAGGCGAATTTTAACATTTTGGTCAGCATTTATATCAATTTGCTTTTTAGTTAGTAGGTTGCTGATTTTGTTGTTATTTTTTTCTTTCATTCTGTCCAACCATTTAAGCATTTTGCAGGTGTTAGATGTTAAATGGAAAAGGTTATAAATTTGTGGTCCACCTCAATATTCCTCAACTAATTTTATTGCTGTTTTTTTTCCCAAAGTGAATTAATTATCAATTGTTTCGTCCCCAAGAGGACCACACCGCCTCTTTTTTTAAGTGTAAAGGGGATTTGGAAAGAAGGCATCTTTTTACCGTTAGTGGATGTCTTTTAGTAAGATTTAATTAGGCTGCCAAATAACTTCTTAAAACATTTCCTTAATGGTTGATGAGATTTACATACATTGCATTCAATATAAAAAGGGGAATATATTCTCCCCCCCAACCATGTCAAAGTTAACAACACTTTTTTCACCAAAAATAGAACAAGAGCTGTTGTATTCAGTATATACATATTCACTAACGTAAACCTGCAAAGTGCAAACTAATCTTTTTGTTGAAGGTTATATATATACGTACGTGTTTCTTTGTGAAAAATGAAAGGCAAAAAGGAGGGGGAAAAAAAAGAAAAAAAAAAAAAAGAAGCCCAGCGGATATGAGGGGCAGGTGGGATGTATTACATGATAGCATAACTTTTTGTAGACTTTGTTAGCAGAAGTCATAAATTTCATGAGAAACATGAAAGGAATTAGGTGGGAAGAATACCATTTACTATAAAAGCTAGCTTTCTAAATTCTAGGCCAATTATCATTATATGCATGCATAACCACAAGTTTTTAGAGCCAATGACGGTTTGTGAGACCACTTGAACTATAAGGACTTTTATTTGCTAGCATTCATGTTACAAGATTTCTCTTGGTCAAAAAAAAAAAAAAAAAAAAATCTCCAACGTAAACACAAATGACAATATCATATTTGACACAAAATATTATTACATTTTAATGTCGATCAAGTAGATACTTTATATATGTCGAGGTAATTATTTAAATAAAAAAATTGTGATTGTTTCCTTGGATCCGGGTGCAGCTAGCACCGCACCCAAATTTAAGCATGACGCTCTGTCAGCGTCGCACCCAATTTAGGCGTGTCCCCCATTCCTCTTCGTGTCAGATCTAGGAGGTGTCTTCCCATTCGCCATCTAGCCAGATTTGGGTGCCGCTCTGATCTCCATCGAAGATCCCTTGTTGTCGCTCTACAAATTATTTGAACATCGATTACAGAGATATGTATTGAACATTTTATTGTATTGAATATAAAATACGCATTTAATATGTGTTATTAGACACTCAAATGTATAATGCAAGTAAAAATGAAAATTTTTTAATTTTTGAAATAGCTAAAATGGAAATTGTAATTATTATGTGAAAAAATCAACAAATGTCAATAAATAAATAGCTAAAATTTCGTATAAATTATGTTTGGTGTCAAACCAAATCTTGCACAAAGTATAAAATATGTCAAGTTTGACATAATGTATCACTTTTGGATTATTTTTAATTTCAAATTTAGATGTCAAATTTTGGCATTGAGAGCGAAATTTGCCATTGCATTCAAATTTGAATCTTTAATATAAAATTGAATGCGTGGGGGGTGGTGGAAAGCTACAAGTTTGAAGTTTCCTACTTTTAGTGCCCACCCAAAACTATAAGTTTCATATCTCACTTCCCAACTGTGCATTTCATATATCATCAATTCCCCGTTCTACCCTTAATAATAATAAATAAATAAATAAATCCTCCTTCTCTCTCTTACCCTATCATTTCTTTATCTTGATGATTGCGTTTGCAAATATTGATTTTGCAGTGTTGCTCTACCAGGAACTTCTTGTTTAAATCAATTGAAAAAAAAAAAAGAAAGGAAAAAACTAGCTATGTAATTTTCTCCTTGAAATTAATTACTTGGCAATGAATTTTTATATTGTCATTTGCGTCAATGTGCAACAGGAATAATCATGAAAAAGACACAGAACATTTAGATTTACCATATTGCATCTCATATTTATTTCATATATAAGGAGACAATATCGACTTTGTTTCTCTCTAGAAGCAAACAGATCATATATTACATATCAAAGCATATGTGGGATGCTTCAGTCAGCAAAAGAGCAAAATATATATACAGAATTAGTTACCAAGAACACACACACACACACAGAGTTTGTGGAAAAAAGCATGTGGGAGTACAATCATTTCATGCATGATAAGCACAGGATCCCAGTGATCCTTCTGCAAAGCAACACGTTGCAAGGAACTTTGCCATGCTCGGAAGCTTTTGAAGATTTTATCACAACTTGAACTGAAATATACCTATATATATACCTATATATATAATGTCATATATATTGGTTGACCAAAAAGAGAAAAATAAAGTTGATCACCCATCGTCAGTGATATTGTAAAGCACTCAATGACTCACCTCTCTAAGTACTGATATACAGTTTAGCAGATTTCTTTTATATATCTTATACATGGGATGACTTCATGATTGTTTCAGTTGTTTAATGTTACCCCAATTTACGGAACGTGTGCCTCACCAAAGCCATATGCTTCTTTTCTGCTTCAGCTGCCATTTTGACCGGTGGTCCAAAAACTTTTTCAAATAGATCCTCATAGTTTTTTGAGAATTAAAGCTGAACTGTGTTATACATTCATGCATCAATTGGAAATCATAGTATGTCATGCTTCTAAAGCAGGTTTAAATGGGCTGGCAGTGGAAAATGCTCTAAAAAGGTTTTCCTAGAGTTGGACTATTAGGCTGCTATCGTTAATCATTCTGACTAAGAATGACTGAGTAGTCTCTAAATAAAGTTTTACGATTAAAGATGCACCAACGATGCTTAATTTTAAGTTTTAACTGCTGTTTCTTTTTGGTTTAATTTGCTCGTGCAATATTATATAGAAGGGTTTTTAAGGCAAAAACGTATTCATTAATGATTTTTAATCATCGCAAATTTACATGTAATTCGGAGAGCCGTAAATTATCATGCCAAAACATATAGATGCATTTTATATATAACAATAACTTTTAATTAAATGAAAAAATCGGTGATACTTATAATTATTTGTTGATATTTACCCTCTTGCAACGTCTTTAAATGCCATCTCAACAAATATAAACGAATAAACAAAATCGCCCTAAAAATACTGTATGACTATACGAACCAGTGTTGGTCATCTTCTGTCGCTCTCTCTCTCTCTTCTTTCTTTATTTTTTTTTTGGTAAAGAACATCATCACTATCATAGTTAAATTACACAACTAATCAGATCGTGACACGTGGCACATCTACCTATGGGAGGGTGTGCCATACGTCCACTCCCTGGGGTGCACCATACAATAATGTGATCAAACCCTAGTTAATTAAAATGCCTTCTTTTAAATTATATATGAGAGCCGTTTATTTCTACAGCATATGAAGGAGCCTAAAATGCTGCACATCATGCAATTTTTCTTAAAGGAGAGTGAGAGAAATAACCTATTTGATAGAATGTTTAGTAAATTATAGCATTTTTTTTAAATAGTATATTGTAGTAAAATTTGATAATTTAAGTTTTAAATATTATTAGAAACTCATAAATACTTCTAAATCTCCTTTTTCACCCCATTCATTTCTTTTAAACATCTATTTTTTTTTAAAAAATAATAAATTATAACATATTTTTAAAAATAGGTAGATTATACTCAAGTCCATGGCTGACTCTGATGACCAGCGGCCGGCTCTGACGACCATTTTCCGACAGGCGAGACGACAATCATTTTTCTAATGACCGTTTAATTGTATTTACTGATAAATACAATATTTACTCTAAAAATCTAACCACCGACTTCGGAGATTGGCTATCATTTTCTGGCGGTCAGGGCCGACAATCGTTTTTCTGATGACTTTTTTGGCGGCCGTTTAATTGTATTTACCGTTAAATACAATATTTACTACTAAATATCATATTTATCTAAAAATCCAACCATCGACTCCTGTGACCATTTAACACTATATTTATCAGTAAATACCGTATTTACTAGTAAATATTATATTTATCCAGAAATTTGGGCACCAACTCCGATGACCGTTAAACACTGTATTTATCAATAAATACCGTATTTATTAATATCATATTTATCTGAAAATTCAGGCACCGACTCTGACGATCGTTTGACACTGTATTTACCAGTAAATATCATATTTACTGGTAAATACTGTATTTATCTGAAAATTTAGCCATCGACGTTTAACACTGTATTTCTAGTAAATACCGTATGTACCTGGTAAATACCGCATTTATCTGAAAATCTAGCAACTGACTCCAACAACCATTTAATATTATTTACCAGTAAATACCATATTTACCGATAACTATAGTATTTATTAGTATCATATTTATCTAAAATTTTGGCCACCGACTCTGACGACCGTTTAACACCGTATTTACCAATAAATATCGTATTTACTAGTAAATATTAAATCTATGTAAAAAACTAGCTACCAACTCAAATGATATTTAGCGGTAAATATCTTATTTACAAATCTCATATTCACAAAAAAAAAAAAAAAAAAAAAAAAAATCCACCAAAACCAAAATCTCCCATTATAGAATTCAAAAACACTCGAATAAAACATATTTACTGATAAATCCAAAAAGTAAATCCCATCAAAATAGAGTTCCAAACGTGTAAACAAATGCAAAATCATAAAAATTAGATCTACACAAAATATCAAACTCATATAAGCAAAAATCATAACCACATATCTACACAAAATCACAATTAGATGTTAAAAATACACTCCTATCACAAACTTCCTTCTCAAAAAAAAAAAAATCTAAAATCCAACCAGAGCCAAAACAGACGCAACGGATTCTCGCTCAACGTTACCTCTCCCATTTTCTCACACTCGAAACCAGCACCGTCCATAATCTTCCCAGCTTCGTCGGCGCCGCCTCATCCTAGCAGAACGACACTCTCTGATTGGCATCTACTTTGATGACAACAATGTCTGGCTTAAGTTCCAAAACCACAACAGCTCTGCATTCAACTTAGCCCATCGTGACAAATATCTGAGAGACAAAGAGCAGATCCACGCGAGAGAGAGAATGACGTTGTAATGCCGGCGACGGGTTAGAGAGAGAAGAAAGCCGATAGATCCGTGAAATATAGCCGATCAACGGAGAGATAAAGTAGATCATGAGGAGATAGAGAAGTAGAGAGAGAGATCGAGAGGATAGATAGAGAAATCTGCGGGAGAGAGAGATAGAGAGAGATGTCAGATGTGGTGAGAGAGATCGGGAGGAGTGAAGGAGAGAGACGAGAAGAAGAGAGAATAGGAAAGAAATATTAGATGGTGTTATTTTAGGTATTACACTAATTATTTTTGTTGACATGCTGTTAATTATCAACATTTAAAAAATATGCTAAAAACTTCAATCATATATATGGAATATGCTATTTATTGTATTTTTCCTTTTCTTAATTATTTGTTTTCGAAGCCCACAAAAATGACCTTACTTACCAGGAAAGTTTCACCCCCTAAGATATACCTTATTTTTTTGTGGCCTGGACAATTAGAAAACCTGTATCTAAAAGTTAATTTTTTTAACGGTTAAATTTGTATATTTTTTAATTTTTACGTAATTTTATATAAATTTAACGGATAAAAAACATAACATATATGTGGAGCACCGAAGAATGTTCCTTTTTATAATAATTTGAATTCTTAGCCAAGGATCAAGTTTGGAGGGAAAAGTTCGTCCATATAGACAAATTTCTTTGGATTTTGACATCATTTTACTGTTTGGGATGCGAGGAGTTTTGTCTCTCAGATAATGAGAAGATTCTGAAATTGGGTCTTGCGTCCACAATAAAGGCCCGTTAACATCTTGGATAGGAATATTGGGTTTGGGCGTTCGGAATGTAGAAACAGAGTCCATAATTAATTAAAACGGCACCGTATGATGCTCACAAACAGCACAACGCCACAACTTGCTTAAAGTGGGCCGACCACCAAAAGTAGACAAAATCTCGGAGCAAACTGCCGCTGCTGGTGGTGGTGGTGGTTTCGTCGTTTCGATACCCCGAGTCGTGACGTCCGAGCTTTCCCAATAAAATTCACCGCCGTACGCTCTTCATCTACCTAAGAATCTTTTTGCAAAGTCAAACGTCTAATCCATTCATTGTTCATTCCTCGGAGAACACATCTGAAGGTGAAAGGTCAAAACTCTCTCTCTCTCTCTCTCTATAAATCAATGTTTCTCCTTTTTTTTTTTTTTTTTTTTTTTTTTTTTTTTGAGTTTGGAAAAACCACCATTTTTTC
>NW_010358037.1:652535-697656 GCF_000414095.1 Morus notabilis | reverse complement strand
CTCCCTCCCCCTAAAAAAAAATGTTTTTCCTTTTTTTTTTTTTTTTTTTTTTTTTTTATAGTTTGAGATTGGATAACACCAGCATTCTTCGCTATCTTCTCCGAAGGAAATGTATGTAACTTTCCTCTAATGCATTTCATAGTTTGAGATTCATTCCTTGTTCGTTTTGTTTTCTTTCCTATATATTCCTTATTACTCTTTATTCATTTTCTCTTTTTGTAATGCAAGTTCGTTTTTTTTTCCCTCTCTTTCTCTCTAAAGCGTAGAATATTTGTTCGTTCGTACCCAATAAAGTTAACGACTTTATTTGCTTAGCCTAATCCATCAATCGTGGATTGCTAAGGTTATGACTCTACCATTTAAAATTTTGAATATTTGTTTTTTTTTTTGGTGATTTTTTTTTTTTCCATTTTTTCTGGGCACGATAGTTTTGTTAAATGTTTCTTCATTCTAGATAAGGCTCGTTTGGAATAGCATCTAGTATTGCATAACTGGAATGATGGGCATGCGTTAGCTTAATGATGGAACACAGGATTTTGGATAACTGGGTTAAGTGAGAAGGCACAATCAGTAGAAATCTCTCAGAATATAGAAATTTTGAAGTCCTTGATTCTTAATCCTTGCTATTTTGTCCTTTTATGTTGGTTTATTATATTTTTGAAAAAAAAAACTACGGTCTCTTTCTAAAGAAAAGATATGAAAGTTATTCCAATACCTTCTAAATGGATAGAGTTTTCTGTCTTTATTGAAGCTCATTTGAGTTTTGGTTTCCCACAACTGCAGGGCCAATAGACAAGAGGAATGATCAAGGGCGCGTTAACATTTATGGATATTAATATAATTAACTTGAATAGCAGAAAACAATCAATAGGAAATACGAATCTTATCAAGAATACAAATTCCCTGCCAATGACCAAGGGTGAAGTTCAAGCTAATAATTTAGAAGTGAAGTCAACAATGCGGGCTCCCTTTGTTAGGTCTCTCGAGATGAATGTCGAGAAAACCAAGAACCCCGAGCAACTGACTTTGGTGTGGAAAAAGAAAACAAGGCGGAGAAACAGGAGGAAGAAGCCAATGGTAGTGCAAAATGATACTTTAGTTCAAGAGCTGCCTGAGACAGAAGAACAGATTAGTGATGTCCATTTGAGTATCATATCTAATTTAAGTCTATGCAACGGAAGAAACAACAAGGCAGTAGCTATTCCATCAGGAACTGTTAGGACTTTAAACAAAGTAAATGGCGACTCGGGGATTTGTAACACCTCATTTCCAAGATTGCCTTCCAGTCGCTTGAGGAAAAAGCTTCTCATTCTTGATATAAATGGATTGTTAGCGGATATAGTTTCTCCTCCTCCAAAGGACCACAAAGCAGACACAAAAATCGCAAGACGGGCAGGCAAGAATCGACGTGTGTTGTTTCTTATTCTAGACAGTTTAATTAAGAAACTATGCTTTACTTTTGACTGCAACATTCTTGTTTTATTCCAGTCTTCATGAGACCTGCTTGTCATGATTTCCTGAAGTTCTGTTTCGAGCGATTTGAAGTAGGTGTTTGGTCTTCAAGATCCGAGTAATCTTCAACCTATAATATGGATATCATTTTCTTTCTCATTTTGCTGCTAATATTCTTTTATATTTCAGAAGTGCTTTCTTTTCCGAAATATGTTTGGCAATAAGTGTTGACTACAATTTCTTACTAACATCTTGAAGGAGAATTGCAACAAGGGTAATTGATTATCTAATGGGAGATATGAAGCACAAGTTGCTGTTTTGTTGGGTAAGTGGCTTTGATTTGTTCATTTTATTCTTCTCTAGATTTCTGCCTCTTAAAGCGAAAGTATATAATTTTGTATTTCTGCACAAAGTTGCTTGTTTGATACAACTATTATAGATCCGATCGGAGAAGTGCACATTCTTATCCACTTATATAGCATTGATATTTGTGTGAATGCCACAATGGTTTTTTGTAGGATCTGTCCCAGTGCACTGCAACTGGGTTCAGAACTCTTGAAAACAGGCATAAGACCTTGGTTTTCAAAGAGCTGAGGAGACTTTGGGAAAAACATGACCCTAATCTTCCATGGGAGAAGGGAGAATATAACGAATCAAATACTTTGTTGTTGGATGATTCCCCTTACAAAGCCCTGCTTAATCCCGTAAGCTCATTTTAATTCTGGTTTACCTTAATGTTTATGATTCAGACCCTTGTATGGGCTTTTTTCTCTTATTATATTGATCTTCTGCTTATAGGCATACACTTCAGTCTTCCCTCATCCTTACAAGTTTAGTGACGGGATTGACAGTTCGCTAGGTAAGTCGGAATAATCTGCATCGATCATGTATTGAGTGAAAAACGAATTACCCTACAAAGTTTATAGTGTAGTCTGTTTATTTCTGAGGCTTTCTGCAGCCATGCTTCTTATTAATATGTAGGGATGGATCCATTATCGATGGCATACTTGTTATGTGCTTAGACGGTCATTGTTGAGTAGTTAAATCAAGTGAATCATCAACTATTTAATTGGTACATGACTAGATGCAATATGTCACAGGTGCTGGAGGTGATCTTAGGGTCTATCTGGAAGAATTGTCTGCAGCCAAAGATGTTCAGAAGTTTGTAGAGAAAAAACCATTTGGTCAAATGCCTATCACTGAAAACAGCGCTTCTTGGGACTTTTACCTTGAGGTTATTACTGCAACGTATTCCTTGCCAACCTCAATTTAGTGTCTGTCATCTTCAATTGAAAGTCTCGAACCTCCGCAAATCTTCTATACCTTATGTTTTCGATCAAGGATGGATTACGAAGGAGAATTCTGCCATCAATACTTTCATAAATGAAAAGCTGGCAATTTGTTAAAATAGTTACTGATTGGAGAAATGCCAACACAGAATACTGCAACTGAAGGTTACCAAATTGTAACATTCTTTTTGGTGGATATTGACCTTCTGGTGGATATCCATTCTCATCTTGGTCAATATCTCACTGTGTTCATTATTTTTTTTGGTCAGTGAATAGTAGAGTTTTCACTTGGCAGAGATGGCTTCTAATGATACTTCTGAGAGTCTAAAATTTGATATAACTTTATGAGGAAATGGAGGCTGCAAATGATACTTGTGATTTGTGACCATCTGTTTTGGGCAATATACTTTTGGATGAGGGTAAATCGGACTCCAACAGAATTTCCTTAGGCCATATATGAAAAAGAGATCTTGCAATTGCTTCACAACTTGCAAACATTGTTCATGGTCAGAAGTTACTAGTCAGTGGCTTTCTTCTCTTGATGGTTGGGCGAAATACACATGACACTTTTTTTCTTAAAGAAAATAAATCAGAAATTGTGGTAAATGGCAGATATTTTGAAATTTAACTAGAGATTTTAAATCTATTTAAAGTAATAATAGTTTATTGTATAAATATTTCATTTACAATTGATAAAATTAATTTATGTGTGAAAAATCTCTACTTACGTAAAAAAAAAAAAAAAAAAATTTTAACCAGTCATAAAAGAAAATTTACATAGAAAAAAATCTTCTTACTAATTGTAAATGACACATTTACATATTAAATTACTATTTACTGTAAATAATTTTAAAACTAAGCCCAACATTACATCACAAGTTGAGAAGGACTAAAATTCATCTCTACTATTACTTGGTAGATAAAATTAGGGAATTTGCCTGCCTTAATTCACTTTTTAGTCTCGTACTTTTCTCTTAGAATTCAGCCCTTTTGAATTGATATGTAACAGGAGAAAGTGGGAGCAAAAATCTCTTAATGGGGAGGTATTCCTCTGGATTTCCTCATTTATAAACCGCTATAGTAAGTACTGGTAGTTGTCATATAACTTCTAAAGATAATAGTATTGAAATGAGTCCATTAACTTTACATTCCCTATATTCATCTGATTCATTTATAATAAGGTGACATTTTAGTGTGAATGTGATGTGTGGTCATGATCAGTAATCAAGGCATAAATTTTCTCATAAATGAATTTGGGACAACATTTTTCTTATGTGTGCCACTCCCACCAAGCATCCGAGGAAGCTGCTGAAGCCACATGTTGTACCAACAATCCATGACTTTATCACACCATCATAATTCATATCATCTCTTTCTCATCATGTGTTTTTGCTCTGCCATAGGATTTGGTGTTGACCCTTCAACCAATATGAGGCGCAATGCCCATTCCCTGTTGAAACTTTCTCCACACAAATCCACTGTTTTCTATGGACAAAAGAGAAAAAAAAAAAAAAAAATTGTAATAAATAGCAGTTTGTGTAGTGTGTACTAATACAAGTCACATGTAGCAGAGACTAATTTCAAAAAAGTCTGCTGTTATACTCCTTGCAATGTTGAAATCGATAGGGCACTTTCAGAAATACTGCATATGATGAGAACTACAATGACACATCACAAAATTTTGGTCCCACACTAGGAAGATAATGTAACAAAGAAGAAATGGGTTTTGTCACACTTGTCAATTAGAGGGGTCCCACATGAAACCTAACTTTGGTGTGCATAATCCTTAGAGGTTCAGAGTCTTGGTAGAGAGATTTTCTTTGCAATTCCTTGGAGGCCCAAGAAATCGAAATTATTGATGGAAGTTGCACTTCATGGTGATACGGTAAGTACTTGGGTATTTGAATAATTGATATACGTGGATGGAACTTAGCATGTGATGTAGATGACTTTTTGGATCCCACTTACCTGGCAATTGGATTGCATAATTTGTCGATCTTATTTTTATGAAGAATATATTAATCATGTTATTACCACTTAAGAACAATTGTTTAGTAGAGAAACTACTTCTTAGTACACGTGATAAATCCATTTTTTAATAAAAGCTTTGCATATGCAAGTCAAATTAATTGGTTAATAAGACCAACACCCTCATCTGATCATGCTGAGCTATTTTTGGAGTTCTTTATAGGTTTCGTGTCAATCGCATCATGTTCTTCATTAAATTAGCAAAAGCATACTCTTAGACTTCGTTATTGAAATTAGGGTTAATCTCACTAGTATATTTTTGAATTTTGTAGCAGTTCTTAATTTGTCCTTTAAATTTAAAAAACTTTTACTTTTTGAATTTAAAATTACTCCCGTTTATGCCCTTTATTAGAAATTTTGTTAAAAATTATATGAAAAAAGGAAGTAGTCTAATCACATGGTATTTTTATTAGAATTTCTGTTAAAAATAAATGAAAAAAGGAAGTATAACCACATTTAACTCTCTCTTTTTAGTCTGGTTTTAATAGAAATTCTAACAAGAGAAGTTAAGTGGGGTTGATTAAAATTTAAGAGATAAAATGAGTTTTTAAAATTTAAGTGACAAACTAAAAATGATCTAAAGTTTAAGGACTACCATTGAGATTAACCCTTAAAATTATATCGTGGACATGAAAACTGGAAGGATAAGATCTGTAGTATTTTCAAATTCGAATGTTGATCAGTTTCCTTGGAGCCCAAGCTCAGATCTAAAGATCTAAAGACTGGCACTTTCTCATGTGAAATAAAGGATAAGATGGAATCTTGACTTAGCCCACATTGAACAAACTGTCTAGCTAGTATTCAACACTGCAATATCCCCTTGTTTAATGGTCACACGATCTTGGAGTCCTTTTATGCAATTCCTTAGAATGTGAACAAGGAACCTAACTTTCATGATCAGCCTTTGCTTTTGAATCTTCCTCATGAGTCATGACCTTTTATAATTTATTCTGTAGTTTGCATAAATTATTTATAGGTATAACGTTTATTGGTGACGACTTGGAAATATTTATACTTAGATAAATATTATATAAGGGTATGCAAATTCACACACATATAAATATATATTGGTGAGTCTGCATGCAGTGGGGAGTGTCATGTGCCAATGATGGCTAACTAATGGAGGAATGCTTCTTGGAACTTTGTTTAGGAAGATGGAGATAGTTAGCTTTTTTTTTATTTTTTTATTTTTTTATTTTTATTTTTTTTAATGCAATATATAGTTGGCCTAGTTGCTCTCTGCATAATGAAGCTAAGGCATCCCTCATGTGACATCTTCACTTTTTCCATGTGCCTCATCCTCCTTTTCTTGGTCTCATGTAATAATTTCCACTATCACCATCACTAGTACAACTCCATTTTATCGTAATTATAGTTTTTTGGTGATGTATAAGCAAGATGAATGAAATACATATAGACATATATATACAAACACATAC
Organism: Morus notabilis; assembly: GCF_000414095.1. Lineage (NCBI taxonomy): Eukaryota > Viridiplantae > Streptophyta > Magnoliopsida > Rosales > Moraceae > Morus > Morus notabilis. The sequence continues at coordinate 691,448 of NW_010358037.1, read as the reverse complement.
ATATATATTACTCACACATGCATATCATATAAACTAACTAGGGCTAAATGTTAATATCTTCTCAAATGATTTGACTATTGGTTTGCCGATAGAGAGTTAAGTTTCAATCAATAAGGTTGGAATTTTTTGGTAGCTTTTGATTAATACACCAGGCACTCCAGGAACACGCAATTTATTATTGTACAACACACTTCTGAAGCCAACCTTTATAGCGACAACTAATGGTGTGTAAATATCAGAAGTGGTTAATATTTTCCATATACTATTCATTTTAATATAATGAATTCGTGCTCTTTGAAGAGAAACCATCAATTAATTAACCGTCTTTGGGAAAGCGGAAAACATACTCAGACTTTATATATATATATATATATATATGCGTATATGGTGGATGATTTTAACAAGCAATATTGGCCTTTCTGCATGCCTTTTTGTCTCTCTTGTCCTAATTATTAATATCAACTTGCTTATATATGCTATGAAGAATTAATAAAATATTATTTATTTTAGTAATTATGCACCTTTTTACTTGTCTCTTTTTCTTCTCTTCCCTTTAAAAAACGGCAACAATTTAATAGGTGACCTTCAAATCCAGCTCATGCAGGCACTAGTGTTCTAACACGAATTGAATATCTTAGACAATTTTCGTACAATTTCATAAATCTTTTGCCCATTTAAATAAAAAGAATAAGGAATTAGGAAAATTCTCATGTTCCTTCTGAGCATTAGATGGTCTTCTGATGTTCCTTTTATTTTATTTTCTTGAAGCTTAAAATTAAGACTACAATATTCTAAAAAAATTATAGATCATTTGTTTTGAAGCTAAGATGAGCTTTTCGTTATATCATTATCTCCCACGTGAAGACAAAGCACGTGACACAACCCCAAGTTTCAATAGTACGTACTCGTGCAAATTTTGCAACATAAATCATTTAAAAATTGCATAATTAAAGAACGTCAAGAGGTACTAACCTAAATAAGACGTTTTTCTTTAATATATTTGAGAAGAGACCGAACCCGTAACCTCTCTTAAAAGTTTCACCCACCTAAATTCACTTCTTACGCCTAAGTAATTGCAAAGTTTAAATGGTAATTTATATTGCAACTTTGCCAATGAAATAAACTAAGGAGATTAAAATTGGCGAACAAGCTGTAGTAAAGAAAGAGAACAACAGAATCAACTTCAAGATAAATTATAGCTACCATTTTCCCATAACTATAAATATAAATATATCCTTCACAGAGGGGGAAAAGAAAAAAAAGAAACAAAGAAAAAATCTTGGGGAAAAGAAAAAGATATCCACCGGTATATCATCCAGATCAAAATGATGTGGATGAGAAGGGCCAATGGTGTGAATCATCCTAACCAACAAAAACAAAACAGTTTAGAAAAGAAAACACCAACTATGCCGACGTTTCCCAGGACCACTGACCATATGATCAGTGTTAGTATTACTATTCACTGAATTAATTAATAGTTATAATGAAAGATGATTTTACTTTTTTATTATACTTAAGACAACTTTTTAAAAAACTAACTAAGCTCAATTTCAGAATTGGACTTAGAATAATTCCCGAAACAATCTCATTTTTACTTTTGTATTGCAAACAAAATCATTTTAAAAACGTTACTAAACGGGCTCAAAACTTTCCTTTTCCTTTTCCCTTATATGTGTGTGTGTATCATTTTGTAATCTCTGCAGCTTCATGAGCCTACTACTGTATTGTTTTATTCATTCATCAATAATTCTTCTCTTTTATTTCCTTTTGCCCTTTCCCTTATTTGGGGATCGATAGACATAGACATAGAAATACAGTTGGCAATTAATAAACAAACAATAATGCGAGTATATGACTTAAGTTGGTAGACATCGATCGAATTATATTTTGTTTTATGAGAGAATATATAGGGTTCGCTTGCAATAATATATATCTTTCTAAGCTGCATAATTTTTGGAAATGTCTTAGATATATATATATATATATATATTTATTATGTGGACTAAAGACTAAAACTTCCTTTGAGATTTCCTCAAAAAAAAGAAAGGAGACAACTACTCTTTAAAAGTGTATGAGTCAGGATTTCTACTATTTACTATTCATTAATAACATTTTTAGTTAAATAATTATATTAATAAAAAGGTATTAATAAAAAATGAAGGGTAAAAATCTAAATTTGTGCATTCTAAAAGATAAATTTTACAATTTTTTTTAAAAAAAAAAAAAAAAAAAAAGCCCTGCAAACCCACCCCAAAAACAGAAAAAAGATTTTTAAAAAAAAAAACCCCCCTCTTTCGAATAAAAAAAAAATAATAATAGAAAATGGACAAAGAGAAGAGGAGTAGAGGAGTAATGCGGTTTCGTGCATTATTCTAACTTATTTATTTTTGCCTTCTTGGAACCCTAACTTCTGCATTAATCAATTGTACAACTGTATAGCTAGTTGCATGATTGGTTAGCTAGACAAGTTATTATTGGAAATAGACCGGCTCTTGCAATCAATATTTTATATTCCGTACTTCTCATTCTTTAACCTAATTACGTAAAAGTAATTGAGATATAATAATTAATGCAGAGATGACGTAGCTCATCTGAAAAAAATTAATTAATAGAGTGATTTTGAGGCTTGAGATTCCTTGCATTTCATTCTGTACATAACTACATTATATACATGTCCGAATTCTGCTTAAATTCACAAATATAAAAAAGTGCACACAAATATATGTCTAAAATATATAGCAAGTTATTATATGTTTCGCAGTGGCAAATTGACAATACTAATGTTCATATGCTACCCAACTAAACGTTACCTAAAAAAGTTGAACTAGACAGCGCATGTGAAAAATTGAGGTCATAATTCTAAACGACGTGTCGGTATCACTGTCCATTATAATGCCGTCCAATATTATACAAAACACGAGAAATTTCGTGAAACATTTTTTTCCTGTTAACTATATATTATATACATGCAGGTTATAATGGTGTTAGAGTCAACGTCTCTCTTGGCTCTTCTGCGTCTTATATTGATTTCTTCAGTTTTTTAAAAGTGCTTTAACCAACTTATATACTACAATAATACGTGTAGGATATTGTGTATATATATCAGTCATCTGAAAATTAATCACACATTCAAGAGAAAATCATGGCTGTCACCTATTGGATATATCGTCCAATCACATTGGAGCTTAATCTTACAAAAGGGCAACAATCATGAAGCAATAACTTATAAAGAAACTATTATTATTTCTTATATATATATATATATATATAAAGAGGGTGACAGAAAGAAACTATTAGACAAATATCCATGTGGAGAACACAAAGCATTTATATGTAATCCAAACGACAACAGACAATAAGCAGTGAAAGTGAAAAGTAATACAAATAACAACATTAGTACCCACTGGAGATCAGTTGTCATTGGCATGAATGGACAATGCATGGCAAGGTAATTAAGAAGATTAATATGTGTAAAGAGGGTATTGTGGTAATTGGACAAAGGGAATTATAATGCAAGGAATTTACTACTTAAGATTGATCATCAGCAACTGCAGGCTTTCCAGTACATAAATCCACTTTCTCATTTGTTTCAGTTTTTTTTTTTTTTTTTTTTTTTTTTTTTTTTTTTTTTTTTTCAACTTATCTGACAAACTCCACATGGTCACAATAGGAAAATAAGAAAAAAGCCCATGGGTCCAGACCCACTGACCCAGTGACCCACCCAAATTTTATTGTCCACATGGAGAAAGACAACACAGCAGATCTGACCCACAAATTCATACCCCTCTCTCTCCACTTTCCTTCCCTCTTTCTTTGCAAAATCTATCCAAATTATCTCCCTCTCTCTCCTCCACTCAGATTTGACCCAGACATTCCTCTCTCTCTCTCTCTCTCTCTCTCTAATACGTACTACTTAATAATAACTCAAAGAATAAATTGAAAAAAGAGAAAAAGAAACAAAAGAAAGAAGAATAATAAAAGGGCACGTCTTCATTCTTCTTTCCAAGCTGAGACTCAAACAACATTGGCTTAACAAATATACAAAAATGTCCTCTCTTTTTTGCTGTTGTTGTAAATCATGTCCTCTTTCTTCTTAAACAAACTTATAATCTTATATATGATATAAATCCGTTTGGGGGGTTGTTTTGCCTGCCTTCCTTTCCTAGAGAGAGCCAAAAAAAAAAAAAAAACCGTACTCTTTTGTTCAGTGACTTGTGAGGGAAAATCCAATTCCAAACAAACATCTCTCTTCTTGGCTCTGCAGAGCTTCTCAGCTGCAGTGTTTTCTTCTTTCTTTTTGGTTGCATTACTAGTACTTTTTAGTCCATGTTAGTGTCTTGTTTGTTGGGTCCCTTGCATTTTCTTTTTTTCTACTCTTTTGGCTCTTGCACTCCGTAATATTGTCTGCCTTGTTCTGTGAAAACCCAGGGAAAAAAAAAATTGTTCTTTAACTAACCAACATTAAATTTTGGGAAACTCTTCTTGATTTCTTCCTGGTTTTCGTTGTCTTTGTTGTTCAGAAAATCTCTGTGTCTGAAACTCGAAAAAGAAAAACATTCCTGTGTTTGTACCATTACTTTCGGGGAAGAGTCTTAGTGCAGTGTGTAATTCTGACTTGGAATTCGTTCATAACGAAAACATCTACATATATATGTGTGTGTGTGTGTGTGTATGTATATGTATATATATAAACACACACACATTAAGAAAAACAGACATCTTTTAACAGTTTATGTAAGCTTCCAAGAGACAGAGGCAGATATGGCAGCTTAGAAAGTGTAAAAAGAACAAAAAGATACTGAATCTGTGGAATTGAAGAGATCTAGCATCTAAGTGATGAACATGTCTGCAAAACTCATATATTCTTTAACAGATGAGAACCCAGATCTTCAGAAGCAGATTGGATGCATGAATGGATTTTTTCGGCTCTTTGACCGTCACCGTTACCTTGCTAGCCATACTCCCAAGAGACTGCCTCAGTCAGGTATTTACATACATAGATAGATACATACATATATACACATATTATACATATACCTATACACACAAACACACACACATATATATATATATATATATATATTCAACAACATATATGTAGTTACAGCAATGTGGTTGCATGAAAGCTTCAGGCTCGCAAGAAATACATGTTTTTGTTTATGTTCTTAGGATTCATTTTTGTTTCTGTGCAATTTTTTTTTTCCTTCTTTACCATTTGCAGGAACTTAGAATTTTTTCTTACCTGTTTCTGGCTTTCTGCAACTTGTTAACAAGCGACTGAGTGACATTTGTTTGTCTCGGCCCTCGGGCTCTTTGCATTACCTACACCTTAGATCAGTAAAGAATTCGTATCTTTGATTTCCAACTCTGGATATGAACCAAAATCAGTTTGAATTGTCTTCTACTTATTGTCTTTAAACCATAAATTGCTTAAAGTAATTAATATCAACAATTTTGTTTTTAGTGCAAGTTAATCGGATTGATAAATCTCCAAACTGAGGCTTGCTTTGTATCCAGACCAAATAATAAATATCAATTGTTCTTAAACATGACATCATTTTTTCTTCGAGCATTATAAATTATTCACTTTTTTTTTTTTTTTTTACCTTAATTTTTTGTTTTGTTTGTAAGATCACTCCCTTCAACGTCGAAAGTTTAATTCTTGGTTTTCTATTTTAAATTATAGGTAAAAATGGAGACCAAGCAATAGAGGCCAACAATAGATTGAAGAAAGCTACAGTAAGAACTCTGAACTTTATTACTTATAGTTTGTCTGCTTTTTTTTTTTTTCATCAAAAGAATAATAGATAAGTAAACTAATGATTGTAGGAAAAGAATTCAAAGAAGGTTGTTCAGGAAAAACGAAGAACCTCCATGGAATTATCAAGACATTCATTTTCTTCTTCTTCTTCTTGTTCGTCTAGCTTCTCATCCCTTGACTACAACAGAACAGCTCACCTAGAACCATCCCCATCCAGCCAAACCATTTCTTCAGAAACACTGTCCCGTGACCTGCCTATAAACCACCCAAATGGTCCAACGCAGTTTAGCCGAAAATCTGTTGATCTCCGAGATGTGGTCAAAGACTCAATGCACAGAGAAGCCCGTGGGTTATCGGTGAAGACTGCAGCTAAAGAACAAGCAGTTGTCCGTACTTTGAAATACATAGACTCCCCAAGACCTTCGGAACCGCCCAATTCTGCCAAGCCAAGGATCTCTGGCGTCAATGACTCGTTTCGTGTTTTTTCCAAGTTTCGTGAAGGCCATTTGAATTCAAACGAAGACAAGAATTGTCGTACTCGTTGGGCACCAAAGGATCCACGAAGGCTTTCTTACGATGGAAGGGAGTCACAAGATATACTCAAATCCACCATAAAGTTGAAAGAACTCCCGAGGCTGTCACTTGACAGCAGACAAGGCTGCATAAGGGGTTCTGCATATGAAGTAAAATCAAGTTATCTCTTAAATGATATGCAAATGCAGCCAGAGCCAGGTAGCTCCAAACGAGCATCTAGTGTTGTGGCAAAGTTGATGGGGTTGGTAGACCCGACGCCAATCGCTGATGACTCTACAAAGCTACATAATAGCTTAGAAGCTGAGAAACAAGATCCCTTATCAAGATCATCGAGAACAACCAAGGTAAATAAGCAGCTGGATCATTTTTCTGGATCCCCAAGAAATTCTCGGATGGAACTCGCCTCGCCACAGATGAAAAATGCTGATTTGGTGATAAAGACCACTCCAAACCAGAAATTTCCTATAGAAACAGCTCCATGGAAGCAACCACATGGGCACAAAGCGCCTCAATCACCATCTTTCAAGAGCCATGAAACTCCAGCAAAAACACCAACCAAGGCGCTGACAGTTTATGGAGAAATTGAAAAAAGATTGGCAGATCTTGAGTTCAAAAAATCTGGGAAGGATCTCAGAGCTCTTAAACAGATACTTGAAGCAATGCAGAAAACTGAAGAAGATTTAGAGAATAAGAAAGATCAGAAATTTGCATATCAATCAGATGGCAACAGCAGCCTCGATCACGGCTCGAATTTGGGACACCAGAGAAACCTACACAGTAATATATCCGATCCTCCCACCTCCAATGGGGTTAAAACTCCAAAAGGGTATAAATCCCCAATTGTAATCATGAAGCCGGCTAAACTTATAGGGAAAAACACTGATTCTGCCTCCACCATGAACAAAATCGACAACTTGTTGGACCTGCACAAGAATCATAGTAGTGCTGCAGATAACAGAAAGGTATCCTTAGAGAAAAGAATGACCAAACATTTAACTCCAAGGAACACACAAGTTACAAATTCCTTCCATCGACGACCTTCCTCTGAAGAAGGAAATTCCAACATCAGGACTGCAAGATTTACACAACCCTCAAAGATGCCTCAAAGTGATAGTGATGAAAAGAGCGGAAACTCGGGTAGAAACTCCAGAACAATAAGCCCTAGACTGCAACAGAGGAGGTCTGGATTGGAGAAACAGTCTACTCCAACCAGTCCATCAGATTCAAGCAGGAGTAGAAGGCATGGCAGCAGGCAACAAAGCGAATCCAGCAGCCCAGGAAGAAAATGCAGGCCAAGATCTTCCAACATGCAGCAGATTACTGACCATTTAAGTGATACCCGGACCAGGTTCAGAGATTTATGCCACCAAGGCAATTCCATTTCTCTTCAATCTGAGAGCAATATCAGCTCAGCCTCAGATATAGAAAATGAAGTCTCAAGCAGTATTAAACCTGATCAGATGAACAGCCTCAACACTGACCAGAATAGGCAAAAACAGAAAGTAAGCCTTTTTTTTTTTCCCTGTTATCTAGTTTTCAAAATGCAGTAAAATCAACACTTAACATGACTTCTCTTTCTTAGAACCCGACTGCTGGGTTCTGTGTGAACAGGAAAATGGCAGAACCTGGGAGAGCTACCCCAGAACAACCAAGCCCTGTCTCCGTTCTTGATGCTACATTTTACAGAGATGACTCGCTATCTCCAGTGAAGAAGACATCAAATGCCTTTAAAGGTCATACTCTTATGCATTATTACTTGATTTTGACATAATTGAAACTTGAGGTAACTTAAATTCCTTCGCTGGAGAAGGAAACAAAAGGCCTCGTTCATTAATACACTACACGAAAATCATGGATCACAAAATGACATGATCGAAATAATACTAGTTGTTACGAGCAAAAGAAAACTAAACAAAGAATGAAGACTGGAAAAGAAAATATACCAGTTGTAACTAGTTAACAATGTCAATAATCGCTGAATTATAATTTAGGGAAAAACCTAGTCACTGATCTATAAGCCGAAAAGTGCAACTAAAAGCATGTGTCATGTAATGGATACGACAATATTCATGCCTAGACAAGATGATTATTGCGTGCACGGTCTCTGTGTGTGTGAGAAAGAAATATTTGTCTTGTAGCTACACATAAGGGACATAACAGGTCCTCTATGCGTTAAATTACAAAATATTTTTTTGGCTGGAAAATAAATAGCCTCTATTATATATTAAATTCTCCTCAAATTTCTTACTGTAGATGATGAGACTCCATACCCTGACGAAGTGGAGTGGGCGCTGATGGATCTTGATCAGCCATCCAATGGCAGAAAATCTAATCCCAGTACTGAGGTTGATCAGAAAGTACTAGAGAACCTCAAGCACTGGCTTCAAAATCCGCAAGAGTTGAACTGCGCTGATGTGGAGCAAATCATTGCTAACAATGAAATCCTCTGCGATAGCAAAAATCCAGATCATAAATACATTTCAGACATATTGTTAGCATCAAATATCCTCAGAAAACTCGAGTCCGGCTGGATGAACATTCAATGCCACAAATCAGACCACCTGATCAATCCCAAATTGTTCTTTGCCCTGGAACAATCCAAGGCAAGCACACAGTTTCTATATGATGAACATGGAAGTGAAAAGAATTCTGATACAAAAATGCACAGAAAACTATTGTTTGATGTTGTCGATGAAATTCTAGTTCGCAAATTAGTGGTGACAGATTCATTTACGCAATGGGTCTCACCAGACAAGCAGGCAGGGAAAGAAGGGCAGCAACTTCTTAAAGAATTGTGCTCAGAGGTTGACAGGCTTCAAGGTAAGAACTCAAGCAGCAGCCTCGATGAGGAGGATAGCTTGAAAAGCATCATATGTGAAGATATGATGCATTGGCCAATGAATTGGACAGAGTATGACAGAGAAATCCCAGCAGTGGTGTTGGATGTGGAGAGGTTGATCTTTAAGGACTTGATAACTGAAGTTGTGAGTAGCGAGGCGGCCATTCTGCAAGGCCGTCCTGGTGGGCACTGCAGGCAACTGTTTCCCATGTAGGCTTTTGGTCTTGAAGAAATGTAGTTCTTTTCCATTTTTGCCATTCTTGTCTTTATTATTATCTAAGTTCACATCCATGAAGTCGTAATAATTTCTTACCAAAAACTTCTAGCTCTTTGCTAGGCGCTAGCATGTAAATCTCTACCATAGTCTAATGATAGGTGTACTATACATATTCAATGCATGTAAATCTCTGCCAGAGAGATATAAAAGACATGTAAAGTACAACCAATCTGTATATACACTTAACCTTGACTTCATAACTTCTCTTACCAGCAATACTGATGCAGCAGAAAAGATAAGCAGAATTTTACCGGCCTAACCCGATGGAAGATGGGACTCAAAGTCCAAATCTACCTACAGGCTTCCCACAAGGAAAAAAACCCCAAATTGGAGAGAAAACACTCATGCTTTGTATTCAATATCAATAATCAAGTCTCCCTATTTCAATAGCTAAACTGGCTATTTATAGCCCACTTACAAAACAATAATAAAATATCTACCAAGACAAATGACAAACTTGTAACAAAATAAAGCCAAATTAGTAAGCTAATATAAACAGCAATGAAAATATAAAAATGACTACTGATAGGTAGATCTCCCTACATCATATACTATCTACTCAACACGACATTTCTTACTTCCCAGTTATACAGCATAAATTTATAAATGCCTTCAAAATGGCTCCACAGGTCGCAAGAGATATGCCTGATGTTACTCAAGCCTAAGAACTAATTATCATTGTTATTACTTTTTTGGTATCAGCTTCCTCTACCTCTTAAAGCTTTCTTCCAAAACAACATCTATACCACATGATTCACCCTGCATACTTATTCCCACTTTTCGTTTTAATAGTTTGAAACGTCAAACATACTCAATCCAATCTTGTTAGAAAGTATCGACAGTTCACAAATGTGCACGGAAAAGGAACCCCGACACCTCATTAGTAAATGCAATAAATATGGCGAAATACAAAGAGGCAACTTCCCAAAGCTTAGTATTCAAAATACAAATGCAGAAGCAGAACAAAGTTTACAGTGGGCACAGTGAAGCACCAATTCTATGTCATATTGCGAAACTCGGAAAATGAATTCCAAGTTGAGAAATGCATTTGTGGATCAATCCTAACTAACAAGAACATACCTCTATGGAACTAGATTCCGCAAACAGTTTCCTGAACAAGTAAACGAATTCTAACCAAAACAATCTACTTTACAAGTTACAACTCGGCCAGCTCCTGTAGAAATTCTCCAGTTCTCACTTTCCCTTCCAAAACCCAAGGTGAAATATTCTCAAATAACCTCTATTGTAGCATGGTACCAAAAATTTTCTTCCCTATTCCATCTCAAAATTTCAGAACACAATTATCCATAACATACGGTTCTCTGCGACGAAATTTTCCAATTTCCCATTCCATCGTCGCTTCATATGATAGCTTATACAGAATCCAATTTATATTCTTACGCAAAATTCAATCGAACAAGAAACTCGAAATTAAATTTTCTTGAAATCTCCTTTGCTCTTTCTAAGCAGCCAATCAGAGCCTTAAGAACCCAAAAAACACGTGTGTTTAGTACGAGAATTCGTGTCTGGAAGTATTTTCTAAAAAAAATACACGTAAATCTAGTTCTAAACCAAACTTCCACTAAAGGTTCAACCTTCCAATGCAATTCGAACAAATCGAAGAAGATGAAGAAGAAAGACAAAACGGAAGAAATTGAAATAAGCTCCGAGTGATAACCAGTGATAATTCCTAGGCTTTTGGATCGGCCACAGGAAATGAATGGGAAATAACCGCTCAACGGCAAAAACCGTCCAAGTCGTACGACAATGTGGTGTCGTTTCCGACGACATTTTTACTGGAATATACGAGCAGATCGGCCACTTTATAAACGACATGTGTATAATGATATGGCGTTTTGTCATTCCCTAAATCCTAAATGATAATAAATTCGGGATAATAAACGACATATCGTTTTCAGAATAAAAGAGAATTCCTTTATCAAGGAAACGACACGGAGTTATTATTCATAAACGTCAGGAAGTTTTAGGGTGATTTGGGAAGTGTATTTAAACTTTGATTTGAGTTTTGATTTAAATTCTTTGTGAGAGAATTATTGGTGGAATTTTTTTAATTTAAATTCTTTATGAGAGAAAAATACTGTAATAAAATCATAATTTGACTCGAGTATATGTACTAAACAACCCTTTAATCTGCACACAACATTAAATTTTAGACATATTTCATCGAAAGATAAGAGATAAATAAGATAAAAGTGAAAAATCCTTCTTGATGACTAAGGTTATAGTAGTCAGTTTTTAGAATCAGTTTTGTTAATTAAACAACATGTCGTTTACTTTCATAACGTCAAGAAATTATAGTTTATGCAATGTAGGACATTAATGGGACATTTAGTTCATGGATTCAGAACCATGATTTATGATTTTAATTTTTAAAATTCAAATTTTTTGTGAGAGAAAAACACTGTAAAGAATTAAGAACAATTATTCAGAACTAGGGACGAACCCTTAAAACAAACATCCCATAAAAGTTTGTAATCCTCAGGACTAGCAATTTTAGATGATATTGACTACTATAACCTTAGTCATCCTCAAGTAGGAAATTGTTGAGAATGGTGTCATGAAAGCCTGCGATGTAATTAATGATTTTATTATTTAACTAATAAAGTAGAAATTTCATTATTTATATGCATGTATTATTAAATACTTTATGAATATCATTAAAAATTCCATGATTATTTATGTAATCTTCAATATTGTATATAAGTATTATATACTAGAGGATAATATTTAAGGATAATAATTAAAATAAGTCCGTAATGAATTTAATTGAAGTTTGAAATATCTAATTAAAACATTATTAATACATGTCATTCCCATTAAGAATGGAACGAGCTTATCTACATCGTTAATATGAAGAGATATCGAATGTGTGTCTTTTACATAATGAGATTATGTAGGACCGGGACACATACACAATATGAATTTCTAATAATTTATGTTAAGTATAGAAATTCTAATTGAGTCTACTGATGGTCATATATAAAATGATCTTAATCCTGAGTTATTAGCAAACTCCTATTTATGGATTTGTGTCTTTTGACTTACTCGGTAAGGATTTTGAGAATCTAAATCCTATTCTTTGTATCTTGGAGACATGAAGAAATAGGTAGCGGGAAATGCTAATATTATGAGATGGAATCCATTCCTTCTTGAGAAAGAATCATATAAATAATTCTCTTGAGTGTTGACTCGGTACTTGGATTAGTAGGAGCTCTGATTCTTAAATTTGTTACTTGAATCACGATCTGGTAAACAATCAATGATACTCAAAGATAAAGACGTAATTAGAGAGGTTAACGGATTTCACCTAGCTTTAATTATGAATTATTTATAGAGGATCGATCTATATGAAGCGACTATATCAAATGGACGTTCCAAAGATGTAATTAATTATTTATAATATCAAGAGTGCAATTCCAAGTTTATAGTGGAGTAACTTTAGAATTAATAATCAATTAAATTCTTTAATTAATTAATTAATTAAAAAATTTAATTGATTATTAATTTTCTTAGAGCTTGATATTATGAGTTCATGAGTCCCTGCGTCATCCTGTTAATTCTACGAGACACTAAGGATAAAACAGTAAATTTAGAATTATAGAATTCTAAATTATATCACTTGGAAATAATTAATTGAGAATTAATTATATTAAATAATGTGATTATTTAATTTTATTTTAGAAAGTAAAATGTGGTGGGACCACATAGGCCACACGCCCAGTCACTGGGTGCAGGGGGCATGTGACACAGGAAGAATCCCACTAGGTTTCGCTTGTTTGCTCTCTAAGTTATATGGTTTACTTGTTTGACAAGTTGTTCAATTGGAATTCAAATTTAAGGAAAGTTTGACTTTAATTAGAATTAGAATTTTGAGACAAAATTAGAAACTGGATAAAAGATAAATCTTCTCCCACTTTAACGGCTATTGGTGCCACACACATAGTTTTGAAAACTATGGTAGCCGAATTTCACAAGGAAAAGAAAAAAAGAAAATATTTAAAAGTTCAAACGTGAAACTATTTCTAAATTTCAGGAAACTTCATCTTATGTGATAAGGTAAACTTTCCATAGAGGTCTAGGAGACACTCTATAAATAAGAGATTACAAAAAATTAGAAAACACAGTTTTCTCCTTCTCCTATGTGATAAACGTGTAATATATCAATTATAGACGTGTAACATTCTATCAGACAGCGGTAACATATTAGTGACCGACGTGTTACTTTTTCACTCTCTTCTTTGTGGCCGACGTGTATTGTAACTTGGCTATTGCAGGCATGTAATATACAGTTGATTAGCACGTAACCTTGCTGCAGTGGGCGTGTAACATTGAGAGAAAAAGAGAAAAAAAGTTCTTCCATTCCCAGTTACACATCATACATGTGTTGATGTTTATGGAAGACTTGTGAGATGAGTGATAACATTAATTGTCTTTTCAGGTATGCCCACATCACAGTCTCTGTTGAACTCAAGAATTAATGAGGAAGATTCTTGGTAGTCTGTGGAGCCAGAGCACTTAGATTGTTCGTAGTCAAAGACAAGAGTTATCATCCTAATCGGTCGCTATGTATAATTCTTGAACTAAATTAATTAGATTAATTTATTCGTTATAAATTAATATATTCTATAGCGCTCACCAAAGTTTTGAGAAAATTTTTGTTACCCAATCCAACTTTCTACGTTTTCGCACCCGAATTCGATTCGGAAACCAACAGAAATAACGAAGTTTTGTTAATTAACAACATGTCGTTTAAGAACAACAATCACAAGCCCTTCAAACAGAAACATGCTAGTGTAAAAACTTTATAAACGCAACAAAACTTAAGAACAATAAGCAGTTTACTGGAAAAATGCTAAATAATCATAAGCCCGAAACATGCTCAATAAAGGTTACAAACGACATGTCGTTTATTGTGGAAACCACGACTGTGATTATTATTTTATACAGTGACAAGCTGACTTATGTAAAGAAACAAAGCTAAGACCTCGTTAACGTCCTCGATTCGAGTTGAGAAGTGATTTTATATGAGAGAAAATACTATAATACAAAAAATTGTATTTAAATTTTTGTAAGAAAAACATTGTAGTAAAAATTTAAATTATGATAAAGAGACCTAAAACTTCAACAGCTATGTGTCTTTTTATCATACAAACAACCTAATTTTTTTTTTCTCCCCAAGAAAACACCAAATTCTAAATAACTAACGATGTATGTCATATTCGCAAGAACCAACATGAATATGAGACATCTTATAATTTTCGTTTACTATCCGTTTAAAAAATTTAGTCTATACACATCATGTAGTTTTGTTATTCTTCAAATTTACCAATTCTGAATAATAAAGACACATCATTGGCATCAATAAACATGGGAGAATGAAGGAAATATCATATTTAAGATGGGTAGATAAAATTCCCGTTCATTTCACCAATTCAAGTTTTACTACAGTAAAAAATTCTCAGAAACAGTCACATCTAACTTTTTTACTACAGTAAAAAGTTCTCACATAAAATCACATCTTAACTCGAATTAAAATGTCGAATCAACGAACTAAACAGACCTTTAGCAGATCATAAAAAAATCTTTAAAAAATATTTAGTAAATACCAGAAAATTTTAATTTAGATATTTTGACATATACTGCATTACCTAAAATAACCCAAAAGACACCAAATTTGAAAATCTCTCTTATCTCTATCACTACCCCTCTATCTCCTTGTTTCTCTCTTCACCCTTGCTCTCTCTCTCCTCCCTTGCTCTGTCTCTCTCCCTCTCCTCTTGCTCGCGAGATAACGGTGCCATAATGGAGTTTGCGAATCTTAGAGCTAGCACACAGCCAATGACGGACTTCTGAGTTGATTTTCTGGGAAAGTACGAGACTGGTTCTACGCCGATTCTGTATGGGTGGTTTTCTAGGGAGGGCCCCGATCAGCTACGGATGTCCATGATCTTCGCCATTCTCACTCGCGAGATAAGGAGAAATGGGTGGGGGTGAGCAAAAGAGGAGGGAGAAAGATAGAGGCTGGCCGAGTGAGAGGAGAGAGAAAAAGTGGCTGGCGTGAGAGAGAGGAGAGAAAGGGAAGGAGTGACTAGTGAGGGAGTGAGTGAGGAGAGAAAGAGAGTGGGCTAGCATGAAAGGGGGAGTGAGAAATTTTTCTTGGAATTTTAATTTTCAAATTTTGGAAGAATTTTTAGGATTTCTCTTAAAATTAAGGGTAACATGGGAAAGAAATAGTTAAAATTTTAAAATATGTTATTTACTAATAAACTAGAATAATTATGTTATTTACTACTTAACTTTTGAAAATCTGTTATATAAATAACATTAGAACGAAGTGACATGTCATTCAGTAAAATGAAAACGACAACGTTACAGGAAAATTAGATGTCGTTTAATTAACTTTAAAGTAGAGATGCAAGAACGGACCGGTCCGACCCGTTCTTCTTAGGCTCACACGGGCCGTGGGCCGGTCTGACCTGTTCTTCTTAGGCCCACACGGGCCGTGGGCCGGTCCGGCCAAGCCCTCTAATTTTGTAGGCCGGGTTGGGCCAGCCCATATAAGAATTATCTCGGCCCAACTCATACTACGAGCTAATTTTACGTGGGCCAGGTTAGGCTGTGCCGTGGGCCAGGATGGGACGTGTCATGGGCCTTGAATTGGCTGACCCATTCAAGGCCCATCTTCGCTCATCATGGGTTCAGATGGGCCAACTCATTTAAGCATGCAATTTTTAATTTTTTAATTTTTAATTTTTATTTTTGAATTTTTAAAGAAGTTAAGTACAAATATAAAAGTTTGAATAGTCAATGAAAATATGAAAATGAATATTTTATTTACGATTGTCTCATTAAATAAAAACTTTTCTAAAGAAAACCCAGTGAGACAAAACTTTAATAAGAAAAAAAGAATACAATCAGGATAATTATACATAAGATGTTTACAAAATTACTAAAAAACATGTAGATATATGTTGTCAATATATGTTGGCCCATTATTTTTCATGGGTCGTGCCGGGTCAGCTTATGGGCCAGTCCAGCCTACTAATATTTTATGGGCTGGGCCGTGCCTCGAACAGTGACAGGCCGTGTCGGCCTAACTTGTCACTGTGTCAGAATAGGCCTAGACCGGCCCACGAGTCCCAGCCCTTTGTTGCATATCTACTTACAAATGAATACGTGGTTTACTAGAATACATGAGCGTAGCAAGTTTAGAATGGTATGTCGTCAACCATTCATATTTTCGGTCTGGAGCTTGACGTGGTCGAGAATAGCATGTTAAGAAACGACAAGTAGTTTTGACTCTTGTGATAAATGATACCAAAGTTTTTGCTCTGAAAATGATACCAAAGTTTAGTCTGGAATGATATATATGTAATATGGTATTCCTATTCAGACAGTACACATGGTTATATTACGGGATAAACAAACTCCAAAAAACATGGTTATATTACTTTTAATATTTATTAATGTAATAAAGGGATTGTATGTATTAAAGAGTAGTTTACCATTCTTAACTTTCTTAAATTTTTTTTTTGGGGGTTTACTTTCCTCTTTTGGCGCTACGCTTCTGTCTTTTTATTTATTTTTTATTTTTTTAGGTTTTAGTGTGTTTCCTAGTACTAATGATGACATACATATATGAAATTGACTTAACAAATTTTAAGAGTTCAATTTGACCTAAAAAGGTAATTTATTGGATCTTGAGTCATTCCATGTATATAAACCATTTCACATTCTTATCAACTTTTCACGTAGGACAACACACACGTGCAATAATATCCCCCTCATGTGTGTGTTCACCAAGCTCCTCCTCGAATAAAAGTTTCTAGTATTCGGCGCATCCAAGCATCACACTCGAAACGATAGCCAACTTGAGCATGAGAAAGAGAGCCAAAATCATGCGAGTCCACCAAATGCTCCATCATTTGCACTTGTAATAATACCAACTGCAGGAACACTAACTCTCTAAGGGAGGCAACATATAAACTACAATCAAGTGATACCATTTTGTTGAGGAGACATCACATGTGAAAGTGGCGCAACACACTTCAGAGTCCAACTTAACCTAAAAAGTTAACTTATTTAGATCTTACATCATTCTATATGTATAAACCATTCCACATTCTTATCCATCCAATTTCCATATAGGGCAACACACATACACACATATATGTAAAGAATATTACAGTCCCACGGTAATTGCGCTGCTAATTACTAATTAACCTCTCTACTCTCCTAGCTCCGAATAACTCTGCGATTCCTTTTCCACAACAGTTATCTTTTTGGATCTTGTGCAATGTCTGACACTTTCTCTGATCAGGACTCCCTCATATGTCTCATTCGTAAAAGCCTTTTTATCTCTCTTATTACCTGCATTAATTTCTTCTCATCAGCTTTGAAAGCTCTGTACCAGCTGAGAGAGATCATCACTTTGATCCCTTTCATCTCCGTCTTATATTTGTCCAGCCACTAAAAGAAAGCGAGACATGATATCCAATATCGTTTTGAATCGAATGGAATATTCTCTGTGTGTGTGTGCGCATTTTAGGGTTTTAAGTATTCTACTAGCTAGAAAAAGCATATATACATACAGACACATATATACACAAACTCAGAATCGATTAAAAAATGAATGTAACATTTATATAATACAAACCCCGAAATGTATGGCAGAAAAGTTATATATAAATATAGTGATATACATTATATATGGCCATTATTAAAGTAGTCAACATTGCTTGGGGGAGAAAATGGAACCTTGCCGTGGAAGATTAGATTATCTTGGAAAGAGACTACTTAAGCTATCGAGATTGAATTTAGAGTATCTCTACATGTACACAGCCTTGTAGTTTTGTGCAGGTCTATTTCTAACCATTCTGAAATAAATTTTCAACTGGCGAAATTTATGTTACAGAAATTAAGCTTGCTCTTCAAAGTTCTTTGCTTCGTGTTTTCTGGGGGATCATGCGTGTTTTTTTTTACTTTTTTGGGTTTTTCCATCTGGGGTTTTAAAGATATTCTTGCCAATATTGACAAGAGTAATACTTTCTCTGGGAAGCTATGCTAGTCTTCAGTTCTTTTGTTTTTTCTGTTTTTTTTTTTTTTTTTTTAAATGTGTGTGTAGGTATTTGTGGCCTGCTAATTTCACTATGAACTTTTATATCTGTATTTTTTTTTGACATGCCAACTAGGTTGAGATGTACTAAAACATCTAACAAAACTAAAACATAACCACATAAGAGCTAGAACAAAAAAAAAAAAAAAAAAGAAGACATATTCATGAAGAGTTTCTATCAAATTAAACTCACGTGACAGATATTGTTAAGGGGTACTCTTAAGGAAAGAAAAGCTATTTCTGTTGCCTATGTTCCAACATGTCGAAGAGGGCCAAGGTTTTGCAAGTGAAGCTATTTGCAGATTTTGGTAGATTTGGTTGTGGTTCGAAAATCTCTAGAACGCGGAACTCAACATATTGCTCTTCCCTAATACTACCCCTTAACACCAATTACACGCGTTTCACGTGAGCTTAATTTGAAGGAAACAAGCAACGCCTGTTATCAAATTTGTGCTAAATGCCAATCAATAAACACTAAATACAACGTGATTATGCCTTAACACCAAATACATGAATTATGCTTCACATGAGTTTAACTTGAAAGAAACTAGAATCCGTTATCAAATTTGTGTTTAATAATATTTCCAATAGATCATAGTAAGCAACTACTATAAGGTGGTAAATAGTACCTAACACGATAGTTCTGATCAAGCAAATGCAAAACTGGAAAAAGTTCAGAGAATAGGTGCGAATTAGTAGTGTTCATCTCGGATATAATTATTAGACATATATGCATGACTTTCCAAAACAGTATCAAACTATTCACTTTGCACAGCGACCAAAATGCTTTCGAAATTCGCCTAGATTTTCATTAACTCAAATTCACGACACTCAATCAACACTACAAAAGAGAGAAAAATCAATTAATATTTAGGAAATATTGATAATTAACATCCCACAACCAACAAAACAAAAAAGAAAAGAAAAGAAAAATATAATCATAACTGAGACGAAGATTTGTCTGCATGCACACTGGCCTGAGTTTTAGCAGAATGTGCCTTCTAATTATGTACCTTTTCCTCTGATCTCTCGTTGTTAAAAAGAGATCAGCTGATGATCAGTCAGGCTTTTTATTTCATGAAAAGAGGGGCTACTTTGTAATGTCCTTTGTACGGGCCTCAAGTATCATTCAGAAGATATAATAACTTGGCCCTTACATTATACTACTCTTGTTCCTTATTTTTGCTGATCACTTCCATTGTCGTTCGGAGGATAACAGACAAGCTTAGAATTATTCGCACCAAAATGGAATGGTCTTATTGTGTTTGGCAAGAGGTTTTGTACTACATTTGAGCTCAACATGTGAAAATGGTTCACTTGTCTAGAATCAACTAACTCCACGCCAGAAGCTGCAGCACTGTGTGAAGGAAAATAAGTTTGCGTAGTAGTAGTATATGGAGAGCCGGTTGATAGAGACAATGTGGATGGTTGTAGAGACATAACGTTCAAGCTTTGAAGATGCTGATCTGATTGGGATGTGATGTTTAATCCATGGCCGGCGCCTCCGAAATGCGACAATAGCGGATAATTTGGAGGCTCCCAACGATAACTAACACCATGTGGCATATGGGCAATGTTGTTCAACATACCTGGGAAAAAAGGATGATTATTGGTTGTTCTTTGTGTGAGATTATTGCTTCCTTCGTGATTTCCCTCTTCTTTCTCAACTTCACTCCTAGTAGTACTATTATTAGCCGTTTCTCTTGCAACTTCTTTTGATCTTGCCTTCCAAAGAGCATCTGATGAAGTACTAGTACTAGTAGTGGTGTTAGTCCAAAAATTTTGTCTGCTTGTTGAACCTAATTCCCATTCAATAGCACTCATGTTATTGTTATTGTTCTTGAGGAACCCTTGATCTTCATTCGCTTGGCTTGCAGTAGTAGCAGCATTCGCTTCGCGAGGCGTCAACAGCGAGAAGTTCCCAGCAAGTGGCATTGGAAGCGGAGGGAGTTCATCGATTTCGTGCTTAGCGGCGTTGAGCAACCAATCCACGACTTTGCTCGGTTGATTAAGGCCTAGCCTATCTTGAAGATCATACAATTGGATAGCTGTGGGAACTGACAGCCTCACCCGCCTGTCTCTCAACCCTCTTATGGTGCACACTTTGCTATGCCTGTCCTTACCTCCGAAAACGCGCGACACGCGAACAATCCTCGGATCCTTCAACCTTAACCATGGCGTTGGATTTGCACTTGTGGCCGCACTTGATGAAACCTTAGTACTACTATTGACCTTTCCAATCTCATGACTTGAATTGCCTTCCTCTCTCGGAGGAAATTCAGTTTCTTTGGAGTTATTAATCATATTATCTTGTGCCTTGCTCTCATCATTTCATATATACGTGTGGTAAGTGACAAGTAAGATCAATCTTGTAGTTCCTTCATATTCCTTTAACTATCTTCTCCAATTATAAGCTGCTTCAGTTCATGATGCTTCATCTAATCAATCTCCTGGTACCGTCTGTTTATTCATCACCACCGATCCATGAAAGACAGAGAGGAGAAGGACATAAACGAAGAAGAGTTAGATCAAAGAAGGTTAATTTGGTCTTCCTTTCCACTAAATTAATCAAAGAAAAAATCGTTTGCCTTAGTGTTATAATTAGGGGAAAGTACAAACATGACAATTTCATGTGCAAAGTTCCATATATATAGAGTTCGAAAGAAATTAGAAGCATATATATATATATGTATGTATATCGATTAATGTATAAGAGATCATGTCTAAGTAGTTGGGAAAACTACACACCAAGAATTCACATCAGGTAGCAAGAGATATTGATGAATATGAGCTAGATTAATTGAAGGGCTACATGATATACTGTTAAAATATACTGAAAAAATAGTCATTAGGTAAAAGAAAACCATATATTGATCACAAATGATGCGGAACTTAGACCAGTGATTGATATTTTTTTCGCCGAGTGAGAAGGAGAAGGAGAAGAAAGAAGAAAGAATTTCTTGTTAGGTAAATATATCATGGCGATACTGATTTAAAGAAGCAATACATCAAACCAAAAATCAAAATAATAATAATAATAACTTACACAAACGATTTCTCAACAGGTAGAAGTGCAGTTTAATTGGTGTACTTTGATTATGGACTTCGGAGAACAGTAGGGGTTTTACACCGATATCGATCGGCGTCCATATATAACTTCTAAATTCGGTACTAATTCACTCAATCGCTTGAGCTGAGTATAATAGGGCTCAAAAGTTTAGATTCTTGGACCAACATATTTCTGGAGAATATTAAACTGGTTGAAGAAGCGAGCATGGTTTAGAAAAGGAAGATGCCGGAATTCAACCGACCATGCTCTCCATGGAAAAGATAAAGCAATGGTGTATAACCTGCCACGTGGCACATCTCTCACTATCATCCCTTCAAACGAATGTGCTGTCATTAATTTCATATCGTGTAAAATAATCAATCGTTGACTGCGTTTACACATATATAATCAAGGATTAATAATGTTGATGATGCTAATTATTAGCTTATCTATTTTAGTCTAGTTAAAAGCAACATTAGGGAAACCTAAGCATGTTAATTAAAAGTATTCTTCTTCTACATGGTTATAATCTCAATTGGGGACCATATATAAAAATAAATACTAGTGCACGATTTGAAAAGTGGCGAGCCATGCTTTATCGACAATTACAAAAAGGTTTAGCGACTGAATCCTTATCACATGGGTCGATGAATGCACGCCTAGCTAGTACCAAAGGCAAAGACGATTATTCATGTTCTTGCACATGTGAACAAAGCCTGCATAGCTGCAAATTTTGCATTAATATATACAACACCCTCGTGGTTTCTCCAGTTTTATCTCTTGTAATGGTATCACTAAAATGGAAAAAATATACACCATAAGTTAAAAGTTAACATTTGTCACATAACCTTGTATGGTATATATATGGAAGTCATCATGATTTTTTCAAAAGAAAATTCCTTCATCAGTTTAAACAAATAACTCGGATCCCAATTACGTAGGGTCCGTTTGGAAGATATACTCAAACTGTGATTCTTGATTCCGACGTTTGAAATTCAAATTTATTATTTTAAGAGGAAAACACTGTAGTAGAATGAATAATTTGAATTTGAGTTTATGAAGCAAACGGCCTCTTATTATTAATAAACAGACCGCCCGGTAAGAAACAAACTTTTATTTTTATTTTATTTTTTTACATAGGATGTAGAGACAAGAAATTCACTAAGATAAGTCTATTTCATGGGGTTGGAAAAGTTGTGGTGTATACTTAAGAGCGAAGTCATGTTGATGTGTCTGATAGCTACTTCAGATAATGAAAAAGCTACCTTATAGATGAGGGACCAATATATGTATTTTTACCCTTTAAAATACCCACTGAGTAGGAAGAGGACCACACAACTTTCCCTCAGAGAAATATGCATGCAGCAAATTTAGACTTCAAATACCTAACAGCTGATCAGAGTCGTAATGGGAATCACTATTTTCAAAACCCCAGTCATTAAAAACCAGTCGAAGATGGAGACCACAGCCGTATACCAATTCAATTTCTTTCTTTCTTTCTTTCTTTCTTTCTCATCTTTGAAAAAGAAAGGAAAAAAAATAAAAAATAAAAAGATACCCAATAATATTAAATATGTGCTTGTACTATAGTCTTATAATTTCTTCATGCCTTAATTAGGGTCAGCTCTGTTGATTAATGAGACGTGTACTGTTTGCTATAGAATCAAAGCCCTAGCTAGCTATATTGCAGTGTATTCTTGGTGCTGCTTAATTATTTGCTTTATGTCTGACAAGATATACACTTGCATTCATCAAAAAGCTGTTTCCTTATATTATCTTGTTGGTGTGTTGCTGACCTTCAGAAACAAGCAAGAACTTCCAAAACTAGCTAGGTAATACTTAGACTATATGTGGTAGTGGAAAAATGGCACGGTACTTGTGCCTGTACTACTCGAACGGATATATAGGGTAAATATTGAATTCAAGCTCGATATTTTAGCCACACACACACATCTTAAGAATTTAAGTTCGCAAGCTGAAGAGCATTTTCTTATATACCATTATTATGGTCTCCCAAAGTACTATACTTCTACTATAAGAATATAAATTAAAGTGAGAATTATAACGCGACTATTTGTCATACTAACATTGAAAGGTGCAACACCAAAAAATTTAGTTATCTATACACTATAATATTATTATATCTTTTCAACGTTAAGATTAGGTTAAATAAATACAATTATGTCACGCTTCTCATTATCTATGAGTATGCCATAACCAATTGTACATTTATTATTATTATATATATATATATAACCAAAGAGAGAAAGAGAGGTATATTTATATGTGCATGTGCGGATACATAACAGCTTATTCGTTTGTCATAGGCTTGGCTTCATTTGTTTCATTGATTCGAATTAAAAAGTAAATTACATGAGTAAATTTTTGTGAGAGAAAACTGTAATAAAAACTTAAGTTGTGATTTGAACTTATGAAATGAACGAGGTCTTAGTTAGCTTATGCATATGATTTGTGAGAGGTACTATAATAAGAGACATTTCCCATTAATTTTAAATAAACCTCTACAGGTAATTAATTTGCCGTTTTTCATGGAACATATAATTAATTAGCACGCAAATCAACAGGGAAAACTTTGATTGACTAGAAGTGAAATCTAGTATGATGCCAATAATTACCGCAGGAAAAAGGTGAATAACATCCAGAAAACCTTCTATCTTTGCCCTTTTTTGGAGAAAGAAAACTAAAAGACAGCTAGAAAAAATCTAATATATGTATATATATATTAATACTAATTAGGTCTGCTGTGCCTGCACATGCAGTATTATCAGATAGAAATATAAAAAAGAATTAGTTGAACATAAACGCCGCTGAAAACCTTATCATCTCCAAATTAGCTAATACGTTGCTGTTGAAGACAATAAATTAAAAACAACGATAACAGGCCTTTTTGGCTCCAATGAAGCAAAGTAAATTAAACTGAATTAATAACACTCATAAAAGTTTCAGAAAAGGCTACCCATTAATTAATAGATGACCCCAACCAAAAAAAGAAAGTTAACTATTACTCTCTTATGTAATTATCAATAGTTTTCAACAAACGATCGATCTTGTTTTATATTATTGAAAACAGCAATATTAGTACTTAAAAAAGGAGAGAAAAAAGAAAAAAAGGACTTAATTTTAAGGGGGGAAAAAAAAAGTTTAGGCCAATTGGCCACGGATTTATCACTACTATATTACTAGCTTTTTTACGACCGAAAATAGACAATGGAGTGGTACTAGATATTTCATGCAAGTATATCAGAAGCTCTTCTAGTGTTCTTGATCAAATTAATGTTGTTTCAAGCATCTTTTTGATCTAGAGAGAGAGAGAGAGAGAGAGAGAGAGTGCTTTAATTTGCAGCTGGTTAATAAAAAGATGGAAGAGAAAAGTTTATGGTTCTTATCTGCTGTGTCGTCCAAGACAACTCTAATTCTCTAAACAAACAGTGGCGGGCATCTCAAGATCATCGGCACAGTGAGGTTCACACAACATACACTGTTGATCTGTGACAGAGAGAGAGAGAGATCAGAGAGAGAGACTGACACTGTTTGCCCAATAAATGGTCCCCAGATTCCAGACAGACACAACCCCCTTCCCTTGATAACCTTACTATTAATCACTACACCTTTTCTGAATCCTAGCAGCACATACTACTGTTACTGTTACACTGTACCAAACTTTTTCTGTATAATGTATACATATCAACTTTTGAATAATTTTCCTCGTCAATATATATATATATATATATATATATTTGTGTTTAGTTCCATTGTATATAACACATCACATCATATCAAGTTGTCCCTTCCTTGGTAATCATGATGATAAATCTATATATGTAATGCACATATCTCATGATCTTCTTTTGCTTGTTAATTTGTCCTCAAGTTTTTCAGTTGCCGATCTTTCATTCTTTCTTTTTATTTTACAAAAGGGCGAGAGTAATTGAAATCAGAGAAACTTAACATATTTTAATTAGGTCGACACTCGCTAAGCAACTTGACAATCAAAATCCGCATTCAAAACTAAGAGGACGTTTGGTTGGAGGATTTAAACTATGTGATTTGAATTATTTTTGATTTATGTGTGTTTTTTGTAAGAGAAAATACTGTAGCGAACTATGAATCATTATTTGAATCAGGGAACGAATCCCTCTACCAAACATCTTCTAAGTTTGAGACAATTTGCATTATTAAATTAAGGAGGAGAGGGAAGGGTCAAGGACCTTTATATGAAAAGAACTGCATGCGTGCAGGTCAAATGTTCCTCTATTTTTTCTGATAATTGAGTCGACTCAGGTCCAAAAGTGAAGATGGAAACGGACAAAAAAAGAAAAAGTCTTCTCATATTTCTCATGCACCTTTTAGCTAAGATAGAATATGGGGTCGATCGGGTGCTAATCCATATGCATTAGCTAGTTAGTTCAGAAGCTTCATAGAAGCAACATCGATATGGTCATCGACTTCTATATATATTGTTTAATTACCGGAAATAGTAGAAAATATATCGATACAAAAAGTTTAAGAAAGTATATAGGTCAATTTTTAGTTATAGACATTAATAGGCCATAATTTGTCAAGTTATGGCTTATAACCAGATAAGTTATGGATAAATTTTTCAAGTTATGGTTCATAGCCAGACAAGTTATGAATAAAAACTGTGAATTATGGACAATAACTTGTCAAGTTATGGTTCATAACCAGACACGTTATGGACAAAAACATTAATTTGGCCTATTTATTAACTTATGTAAACTATTGGCCTATTAATTTTAATTCATCTCAAGTCTTGGCTTATTTCTCTCTTTCTCCCTTTAATTACAAGTAGTAACGGAGCCACTTGAGGCCCAGGGGCAGTTGTCCCCTTTTAACTTTCGGCTGCTGAAAATTTTTTTTTTCTAATAATTTCGCTCGCCCTAAAATTTCGTAATTACAATTTTTTATATATGCTTTAAAATATTTTCTATTATCTTCCAAATTCTAGTAGTTTCATGCATTTTCTTTTTTAATAAAACTTTTGAAATCTTTAGATTATACCTTAAACTTTGACTCTTAAGTATTAATAACTCAAACTTAAATTCTCAATACAAGTAAAAATTAACTATACTACTATATAAAATTCATAATTTGTAGACTTTAAACAACAGAAGGTAAATTAAACTCTATTAGAGGTTTGATTCATTTGAAAGAATAAATAAAAGATAAAAATAGATTAAAAAAAAGATAAAAGAGAAAGGCCAAAAGCTTTAAAAAGAAAACAAGATAGTTACATGGTTATTTTACTTCAAAAAAAAAAAAAAAAAAAAAAAAAAAAAAAAAACCCCCCTGTATTTTACTAAAAAAAAAAAAAAAAAAAAAAAAAAAAAACAAACGCCCCTTGAAAAAATTTTCTAGCTCCGGCCACTGATTACAAGATACCATTTATAGAAGACTGCGTTGTCTCTTGTACTCTAACATAAGGATTAACACAAATTAGCTATGAAAAAGTACTATTTCAAATTAATCTCTCATCATTAATTAGTTCCCACCATTTTCTTATAGTGAAATGTAGATATATCAATGTGACAAGTTTTTATGGGGCGAAAAGGAACCATATATGCTACATTTAAAGGCACATTACGTCTTTAATCATCTTTCATACCAGTTATTTTTTATCTCAGTTTATTATTTTTTTTTAAAAAGCCACAATACGTCTTTTAAATCGGAAGAAAATATGAAATTATTAACCAACAAGAGATCCTCTAGAAAGACTTGTACCTATATGTCCGGAGTTTCAAATACACACACACACACACACAATATATATATATATATATATATATGTGTGTGTGTATAAAAGAAATATTGCCGACAAAAATAGGAGTAAAGGGGCACTTATTAGTGCTTCAGAAAAAAAAAATTAAAAAAAAAAGAGCCAAAGTTTTGAATGGCTTTAAAGTTAAGAATATGTGGCAATAACCGCTCGTTGAGGTTTGTTTGTTCAATTGACACTTTAGATCACGATTTAGGGAATATATACATACATACATATATATATATGTATGTATGTGTATAAACCCCTAAATTGATCCCAAATCGAGTCTGATCATATCTGGCATGTGTTATATACGCGTATGAAAAATACAGATCATAATATCGAAATTCCTTATTAGTAGCAACTGATTGAAGCACAATCCCTCTTACCAGAAGAATATATATTCCCAGTTGCCGCTTATAAAGAGCTAGAGAAAATTGGATTTGTGTCCCGGGAAATGAGGGGATCTGCTTTTCTCTGCAATTCTTTGCCACATTTATTGATTGTCCATTTGTCTTTTCTGTGTATACTGTTTTAACTAGCATATAACTAGTTCGTTTCAAAAATTTAAGTTTTTAATTCGAGTTGAGATGTGATATTTTTTAAAAATTTTTAATTGTAATTGAAAAAATTAAATGTGATATTTTTTTAAAAATTTTTAACTGTAAAAATTCAGAACTGAAAACTAATGAGGCTTTTGACATTCTAATTATCCTTTCTTCAGTAGTACAATTCCTAGAAGCTGATCAGTCACTCTCTGCAGCTTTAAATTAGTCATAATGAGAATGATAGATAGATACACAGATGATAATGAGAGTGTGAAGGTGACTGTAAGCTGGTAGATGATCTTCTTTTAGGCTCGGTTGGTGGACTGCAATCAATATACTAATAAAAATTTCACATGTTTTGGACCCATCAATTTCACATATCCGACTCCTTTACCGTGTCATAAGTGCCATAGTATTAGATTTTTTTTTTTTGGTTTATTTTATCGATGTAACAACTTTTGCATCAAATTATTAATTATCTTTAAGTGGAAATGATACGAATAATGAAATTTATATCATTATTGTCAGAAAATTTCTTCATTTGAATTAGTATATATATGTAGTAAACAAGAGTCAGTAAATTAATTCTACTGCCATATCTGTACCACTACCAAATTAAGTAAGCTGATCAATCTATCTGCACAAATATTCTTGATCTAGTGCATTCTCTCGCGATATTGACTAATCAATGAATTCCCTGAAAATCCAAACAAAAACTTAAAAGATTGTGAGCAAAAGGGCAAAAAGAAAGCATATACAAGAAGCAACCTATATATATAAAGCGTTATACATGTTGGATCTAACTGTTAAAAAGCGTTAAGAAAACGTAAAGAAGAAAAAGAAAAGAGCCGACACAACAAAAACACATACGCATGCGCAAAACATATATATGCCAAATCAAAAAAAAAAAAACCTTTCATGGGCCTATATTGATGCAAACAGCAGCGTGCACGGTGAATTATCACATCATCCTATCCCATCCAGTTGCATATACATATATAGATATAATTCGGGGGCGTATATCTATAATTAAATATCGTAGCAAAGTAGAGATTCAGCAATATTGCTATTCTTTTTACAGTACTGTTAAGTAGTACTCAATAATAGCTTGGAAGAGGAACTGGTTTAGTGATATTTATGGAAAAGCTTGAGTTCTTAATGAACCCTAGCCCACAATAAAACTAATAATATCAACCTATAGCTCGCAATAAAACTAATTATACAAACCTGTTCTATTTATAATATTTATAACCTCCAGCCTTAATCATCATCATACTCTAGTCAGGTATAGTACTATCGTTCGAACTTCGAAGAATCTAATTCCAGTTATACTTTAACGAATCTTTTCTTTTTTAATGGCAGTATGAAAAAAATTAACTAGGGTAATATATATATATATTTTTTTGATAATTAACTCGGCCAATATTGGTCTGTCTGAAAATTTAAATATTGTTAATCTAAAATTAGTTGAATATTGTTTATGTCATCTAGTGAAAAAAGTATATCTATATATCTCGTGTAACATTGACGACATTGATCTTCATACAACATGCAATTAAATAATCTCAACTATATTACAGTTGCAACCATAGCCGTAACGATAATTTCACACATGACTCTAATATAATGTGACAAGTTTAAATGCTCCAATGCCCAAGTTCGATAAATACGCGGCATGCCGACGCCAAGATATCAAAACACATCTTAATTACTCTGCATAAACCCCCTTTATCCACACACACACAAAAAAAAAAAAAAAAAAACAAAAAAAAAGCAATAATACCGACTTTGTATCACAATGGGTAACTATGTCTCCAGTAAATGGATTGCTAATGAAAGGAATGAATTCTCATTTTTGGCTTGACCATCTGTCACATGACTTCAACTTAATTAATTGACAACCTATATATGTATTGAACGTATGCCTTTTAAATTTCTTTCGGAGCCCGTTAGCTTGTTCAGAATTTGACTGTACATTTGGACACAAGATCCGAGCAAGTGATTTGAAAATTATGGGAACTTGGGAACCTATTTCATCTAAAAAAGTAAAAATACGTAGTCGTTAAACATTGAAAATAATACATATATCCACCCCAAATCTGTTTGTTAAGCGAGTTTTATTGTTATCTTTTCAGCAATGGCGTTCGTACTTATGCCAAATGTAACTGTAATCGGCGCGCGTAGTGGCAAGCCCAAGTATTTCTTGTAGGCCCTATAGAATATGGGCCAACCCAAAGGTCAACCAGAGGAATACCAATTTTAAAGGGTTCAATTTCACATCAAAAAATGAGCACAAGCGAATGATTTTCACATCAAGTGAAGTTATAGATAAGTGTCAATACCTGTCAGGAAAAATACACCCCCACACACATGCAGCAGCAACAACCAAAAAAAAAAAAAAAAAAAAAAAAACCAGAGAAGACAAAAATTCACTTGGTTCGGCAAAATTGCTTATATCCATAGGAGATGGAGAAAAATTTCACTAAAAGTTTCAGAATTACACACTCAACAAACTTTCTCACTCTCTCTCTATTCAAAACTCTTTTATACCTTTTGTCTATCTCTTTCCGCACTCTCTCTTTTCTCTCAAAAAGAGACACTTTTCTCTTAATACACATAAAACCTTGCACAAATCACATATTTATAAACTCCTAATGAGCCATAAAATAACCCTTACTTGAAAATAAAAAATAGTAACTTACCCAAAAAAACACAAAATATTAACTTTTTTAAAACTAATTTAACGGAAATAGTAGAAAATAGACAAATATGAAAAGCTTAAGGAAGTATATAGGCCAACTTTTAGTTATAGAAATTAATAGGCTATAACTTGTCAAGTTATGGTTCATAACTAGATAAGTTATAGACAAACTTGTCAAGTTATGGTTCATAGCCAGACAAGTTATGGACAAAAACCGTGATTTATGGATAATAACTTGTCAAGTTGTGGTTCATAACCGGACAAGTTATGGACGAAAACAGTAATTTGGCCATTTATTAATTTATATAAACTTTTGGCCTATTAATTTTAATTTATCTCAAGTCTTGACATATTTTTTTCTTTCTCTCCTAATTTAAGTAACTTACCTAACAAAACCCAAATCTAGCAAGGCCCAAAAGAAAAAGGAAGTTGACCTCGAACGTCTAGAATTACTTTGATTATCTTCCTTTGAATGCAGACAAGAAACTAAAGGCCAATTACAAAATGTGATGAAGTGTATCTAGCAGATATATAACTGATAATCTAAAACGCCATCTTAAGACTTGTTTAAAAATCACTTACGTGATATGGGGCAAACGTTCATTGCCGAAGATGCCGGTGCAGTGTTATTTGGTGGGGGTAAATTTGATTCTAAAAAGTTTCGTAATTGATTATATGTGCTAAGATCATTAATGACCTGCCTTTTGCTTTTGCTGAGTATGTGAGAATGAGGTTTATATTTCAATATTTGCACCCTTAAATTCAATTAATTCCTCGAAATACTGCAAAATGATGCTTTAAAAGTTGTATAAAAAAGAAAAATCATGAACTATATGCGTGATTGAGGCTCTCATCGCAGTTGTGTAAAAAGAAAAAGTCAGGAATGAGTCATTATGGTCCCGTTCATTTCATCAATTTGAGTTTAGAATTTAAATTTTGTTATAGTAAAAAATCCTCAAAAATAGTCACATCTAACTTTTTTATTACAGTAAAAAACTCTCATATAAAATCACATTTTAACTCAAATTAAAAATTTAAATCAATAAACTAAACGGGCTAATAATTTTACCCATTTTATCATCTTCATTCAATTTTTGAAGTCAGCACTCTTTTCGTCGTTCTCAATATCCACTGTTTCAATCCACTAATATAATATATCTATATTTAAATAATGAAGTCCGCCTCGAAAACAGCGAAACAGCGAAGAAAGTAACATAACATTTCTCTTAATACATTTTGACTTAAGATGTCTATCTGACATCAACCGGAATGACATTTCCCTCCGTAACACGTGCCCAACAACCTCCCTTTTCTCACTCATTTCACCGAACCCAAAGCAGCCAGATGGGTGCGGTGTCAGGTCCGTCACCTGATTAAAGAACGGCCTATATTAATCTTTATTTTACATACTAAAAAGCTTAGCAAGTAAACGGAAAACAAACACACTTCTTCTATACATATTAAACCTGATTAAAGAACGGCCTATATTAATCTTTATTTTACATACTAAAAAGTTTAGCAAGTAGACGGAAAACAAACACACTTCTTCGGAAGAACGGTCTTTCTTTTTAACTAAAATTAGGAGAATCGTCTTATCTCCTTTAATTTTATCTTTTGCTTTGTCGAGAGCTATCAACCAGCAAATCAAATTAATGGCAGAACCAATTGAAGTGGAAATAGTTGAGGTTTGCATGGTGGCTCCTCCACCTACAGTCAATCCATCCCCGAAGTCTCTTCCTCTCACTTTCTTCGACATTAGATGGTTACGTTTCCCACCATACGAACATCTCTTTTTCTACGAAATCCCAACCCCAAACATTAATAAATCTTCTAATTTTTTCTTCAAATCCATTCTTCCGAGACTCAAACACTCTTTGTCTCTCACCCTCCTCCACTTCCTCCCTATCACCGGGAACCTAACATGGCCTCCAACTTCCCCAAATCCCGGCGTCGAATACTCGGAAAGCGACGCCGTTTCGCTGACCGTGGCCAAATCCACGGCCGATTTCTACCGCCTCTCAGGCACCAACGACGTCTTCTGCAAAGCCGCGGATCACCGTTCTCTGATCCCCAAGTTGTCAGCATCCCATGAGCGAGTCGCGGTTTTGGCGATTCAAGTCACCGACTTCCCGGACCACGGGTTTTCCATTGGGATCACCATGCATCACGCGGTCCTCGACGGAAAAAGTTTTCACTTGTTTATGAAATCATGGGCCCACATATGCAGATCACTTGGATCAGGAGATCATAGTGGTGATGTTCATCATGATCAATTACCGCCGGAGCTAACACCAGTTTACGACAGAACTCATATCAAAGACCCTGCCGATGTTGGAACGTTCTTATCAAATCGGTGGCAAAATATGGACGGACCCGATAATAGAAGTTTATTGCCTTGGAAAGGATCGTATACAGTTCAACCGGATTCAGTTCGAGGAACCTTCCAATTGCCACGAGCGAAAATAGAAAAGCTAAAGCAATTGGTAAATGATCAAAAACACTGTCCAATTCGTGCGTCCACATTTTTAGTAACGTGCGCCTATACTTGGATTTGTTTAGTTAAAGCAGAAGAAATAAGCGACAACGAAATACCCTTTACATTCGCCATGGATTTAAGGTCTCGCTTGGAGCCTCCAATACCAGCGACATATTTTGGAAACTGCGTTGGCGAAAATGTCATCGTCGTTGAAAGAGAAGCCCTGTTGGGAAAAGAAGGACTTTTTGTAGCTGTAAACGCAATAAGTGAAGCTATAAAAGGCTTGAATGAGGGACCTCTAGATGGAGCTGAGAATTGGGTTGCGTCGTCTATTAACGCAGTGAAGACATTCCCAAGACAGTATTCCGTTGCATCATCGCCTCGGTTTGAGGTTTACGATACAGATTTTGGATGGGGAAAGCCGAGAGAGGTGGATGTTGTTTCCATAGATGGAACGGGAGCAATATGTCTGTCAGAAAATCGAAATGGGGAGGGGGGAATTGAGATCGGATTGGTTTTGTTAAAACATCATATGGAAGCTTGCGCTTCTTTGTTTGCTGAGGGTCTTGAATCTCTAATAAGGAGCAACAGTGGTTAAGTAACTGGGGTTAAGGAATCCCTCTTTCTTTTTTGTTTGTTTCGGGGCCAAAAAAAAAAAAAACTATAATTTTATTGTACAATTAGTAGTCATCACTGTAATTTTATTTTGGATACGATGAGAATACTCTTGAAGAATCAAGACTTGAAAAAAAAAAAAAATTGAAGATCATTTTTCTTCTTGAAATAGGATGAGAATATAATCCCTCTTTTAATATTCCAGGTGAATTGCAGTGATTATCGGCGTCATGATTATCAATGTCAATCAAGATATTTTGTTTCTTTAAATCCTATAGGATTTTGACAATTAATTCTACTTTATTATTTCTTAAGATAATTAAGATAGATTTTCTTGGGCTTGGAAAAATTTCCTCTAATGTCCTTAAATGATCTCTCATGTCTTAAATATTAAAATGTAGATATTTCTACATATAGGTCAAAACGTTAAAAAATCTGCAAGAATAGGCCAACCCCGGTTTGGCCTTTGGCTTCCCACTATTGCAACAAATAGAGGTGTAAATCAGCTGGGTAGGCTCGGGTGTGGCCAAAATTTGGGCCGAGCCACAAATATCAGGCTGGGAATTTGCCAGGCCGCAACAGGCAGTAGGGACCAAAACCTCGTACACCATCGAGTTACCTCAGGTAGGGTCGACTCTGTAAGATACTGCATGTTGGGCTTTACGGTTGAGCCAATCTCAGGCCATGTTGGGCCCTCTATTAAGCCTGGCCCATTCTCAGTTTTGAAAATTTGTTTTGTTACCTTTTATGTTAAAGTTGGAAAAAAAAATAGATTACCAAGCTGGCTCAGCAAGGTTACCTTTGAGAGAGAGTGAGAAAAATTAGGGTTGTCCATTGTTTTACTTACTTTTTCAATAGGTTCAGGATCGGGGTACCTCGGGTAGGGTCGACTTAGCAAGATACTGCGGGTTGGTCTTTACGGTTGAGCCAATCATAGGCCATGTTGGGCCCTCTATTAAGCCTGGCCCATTCTCAGTTTTGAAAATTTGTTTTGTTACCTTTTATGTTAAAGTTGGAAAAAAAAAACAGATTACCAAGCTGGCTCGGCAAGGTTACCTTTTAGAGAGAGTGAGAAACATTAGGGTTGTGCATTGTTTTGCTTACTTTTTCAACAGGTTCAGGATCAGGGTACCTCGGGTTCTTAGAATCCCACCCCGTGCTCCTACCCGCACAGTACATGTTGGGCATAAGTAAAACTGAAAATTAAATAAAAAAATTGAAAACGTGTGATTTTCAGGTAGGATTAGTTAGGCTCGACCAGGTTCGTTGGGTTCAGGGTGATTTCTTACAGCACTAGCAACAAATGTGGCCAAGCGCAGGGGCTGCAATGCCCGTTGCGTGCCCACATCACATGCCTTGTACTTTGATGGGTACAATATTATATCACACGCTAGCTTCTTGCATGTGCACCACACTGACTAGGCAGGCAAGTCAGTGTGGGCGAAAAAGAGCCTGCAGGCCCCACGGCTTATTTGGTGTCATGACCGAGAAATTTATCAAAATTATTGTATAAGATAAAATTTTTTGAAATCTTTTGTATCATTAATATGAATACTTTTATGATAAGTATTTGCTAATATAAATATGGAATAACAAGTTATAAGTTAAAAATCAGAAAATTCTTGTCACACCACCCCCCCGAGCGGGAGTCGGTGACGTGGAGGCTCGATTAGGAGTTGAATGCGATTAAAATAAATGTTGGATTTACGTTTGATTTTATGTTTATTTTGTAGATTAGCAAAGAAATAGCACTTAAGATTGATTTGGAGTGAATCAGAGACAAAAATGGCTTGAATTGATCGAGAGGATTGTGAGCGCGACGGTATCAACAGGCCATGACTACGGCATTTGAATGAGGCAAAACTAAACTTGACCAAGAATGTACCGCCGTGGCTCAAAAGGAGCAAATTGAGCAGATTAGCCAATGTCGTGGTGTTGACTTGGTGTCGCCGCCATGTTGGAGCATTGAAGTGGTGCATTTCAGAGCAGGGCTACGTTCGGTGCATTTCTTAGACAAAATGTAAAAAGGGTAGAAAATTTTTTGAGAAAGTTAAAAAAGATAATATGACAAAATGTATATATAATATAGCAAAATATAAAAATGTAAAAAGAGTAGACAAAAAAAAAAGAAAAAAAAAGAGAAAAAAGAGAAAAAATGTAGAAAAGCTAAAAAAAAAAAAAAAGAACATGGCCGTATCCACCAACAAATAATGACACAACAAACAAATACTGTGGAAATAGTTGAAATTAATGCGCATAATATATTAATCTTTGTTTTACAATAATGCCTGAATCTCGCCAGACAACTTTTGATTATTTCCCTACACGCATACCACCTTCCCATTATTTTATGAAAATAAATCAATGACATCTTTTAATTTGTCAGTTATATGTCTTACTTTATTTAAGCCGGAGATTTGAAATACTCTGATGGCTTGTTCTAATCTATTTTTTATTATAATGAGTGAATTAGACAGGACATGGCCAGCTAATTTTTATTCTACGTACATGCATTACACAATTTATATTAGTTTATGAAAAAGAAACCAACTTATTTAATGACAGTGTCCTAATTAATAAATGGGAAAAAATTATACTTATATTCTATACATATAGATATGAGGAATCGTCTTATTATATTTGGCATTATCTCTTTCTTTGCCGTGGAGCTCTTTAAATTTCTTGAGAAAAGGCCAAACAAGTATGGCCGTTATCAACAGGCATTAATTAATGGCACAGCCAAACATGGTGCAGATATTTGAGGTATGCATGGTGACTCCTCCACCGACAGCCTCAACTACACCAATGTCTCTTCCTCTTTCTTTCTTTGACATGCGTTGGGTAAAGTTACCACCCACGGAACGTCTTTTCTTTTATGAAATCTCAATCCAAATTCCAAATACCACAAACTACTTTCACTCCCATATCGTCCCAAGACTAAAACAATCCTTATTTCTCACTCTCTCCAACATTTCCTTCCCCTTGCCGGAAACCTCACTTGTCCTCCCACTTCCCCTAAGCCCATCTTCGAGTACGCCATAGGCGACACGGTCTCGCTTACCGTGGCCAAGTCCAATGCCGATTTCTATCAGCTCTTAGGCACTAATGATGATAACATCTTATGTAAGGCCGTGGAATATCGTTGTATAGTCCCCAACTTGTCTGTCTCCCATGAACGAGCCGCGGTTTCGGCAATACAAGTCACCGAGTTTCCTAATTGCTGGTTTTCGGTAGGAATCTTGATGCATCACGCGATCCTGGACGGGAAAACATTCAGTTTTGTTAGATTTGATATTTTGTCTGGTGTTCCAGATGACGTTGGAACACTATCTAGAACACGGCTTAATTAATTAAGATCCGGGTTAATTACGTATAGTTGCTCAAGCAGAATAAAATGCAGAGAGTAAATAAACACACAATATGATATTACAGTTCAGTGCTCACACCTACATCTGGAGGGCCACACTCAGACATTAAATAATTCACTATGTTTGAGAAATTACAGACACCGGACAGACTATTCACTCAAGGACTCCATCCTAGACAATGTCTTAGGCACTAATGATGATAACATCTTATGTAAGGCCGTGGAATATCGTTGTATAGTCCCCAACTTGTCTGTCTCCCATGAACGAGCCGCGGTTTCGGCAATACAAGTCACCGAGTTTCCTAATTGCTGGTTTTCGGTAGGAATCTTGATGCATCACGCGATCCTGGACGGGAAAACATTCAGTTTTGTTAGATTTGATATTTTGTCTGGTGTTCCAGATGACGTTGGAACACTATCTAGAACACGGCTTAATTAATTAAGATCCGGGTTAATTACGTATAGTTGCTCAAGCAGAATAAAATGCAGAGAGTAAATAAACACACAATATGATATTACAGTTCAGTGCTCACACCTACATCTGGAGGGCCACACTCAGACATTAAATAATTCACTATGTTTGAGAAATTACAGACACCGGACGGACTTATTCACTCAAGGACTTCATCCTAGACAATGACGCCGCTGTGACGAATCTCCACAGTGATTATTTGGCATGCACCACACATTTTCTAGTCTGCACGGTGAACTCCCTTCGACCGATAGAGCTTCCTCCCGAAAGCAACAAATCCCTCTCCTGAAGGACGATCTCAATAACGTACAAGGCTCACAAAAACTCACAGACTTTTTTCTAAAAATATTCTATTAAACCCATATCACAAATCTCTGAAACAAAGCCTTTAAATAAAGTCAAGAGAATCTCATTCAAATCCACTATTGATAAGATCTCTAGTATCTTCATAATTCTCTCTTCTAGATAGCTTCATGTTGTAGCTCTCAAACTGTAACGACCAAAAAATTTTTAGGTCTAATCCAGACAGTCCGGCATTTTACCCTAATTTCTTTGTCTATCTTGATTGAAACGTTTTACGATAATTGTAGTAAAAATATCTTGTTGTAAAGTTTTACTTTTACGATAATGATTGAATTACAGTACTGTCGCACTTTTTCATTAATTTATGAAATTAAATCAAATTAAGCAAAAATCTCGAGATGGACGTATCGCTCCAAATCATGTGATCATGTGGGGAAAGATAAGATGAACGTTAATGCTTATTTAAACTAACCATACCTCACAAGAAACCAACGACAATACTTTTATTAATCCGAGTACTCATGAACATAAGAAATATATATAACCCTGCATCACTAGATCAATTACTAAAGATCAACCTCAATCTCTCTTTTGTTCTTGTTTTTGTTTTTTGTTTTTTTGTTTCTTTTCCTTTGTTGGATTATAAGATATATAACTGTTATGTGTAATATATAGTTGGAAATCGCTAAATATCAAATGAGAAAGATATCAAACGCTAAGCAACTCGATCTAAGATTCATATTGCTAATACAGAGAAAGGAGTTAATTTCTACTAGCTGTGTTGTATTTGACCTTTTGGAGAATTGATGAACTTGCTGGCTAATTGGTTTGAGAATGTAGTACTTCCTTTATTTTCTTCTAGAACTAGCAAGCTGATCGCATGGATCATGTGTTAGGATTATAAATCCTACGTCAATATTTATTTGACATCTTTTGTCAACTATATAGCTTACTGTATTAAAGCTGGACAATTTGCGAATTACAATGATGTATGAATAGTTACGCCAGCATCGACGAGACACTTTTAATTATTTTTCC
>NW_010358037.1:629271-652504 GCF_000414095.1 Morus notabilis | reverse complement strand
CCCTACACGCCTACCACATTTCCATCAGTTTATGAAAATAAATCAGTTAATTTAATGAATGTTTCCTAAAGAAATCGGAAAATAGAAGTCTATGTATAAAATCGTAAGAATCGTCAATTTTATTTGGTAATATCTCTTTCCTTGTCGTGAAACGCACATCTCTGCTTAATAAAAGGCCGCCAAACAAGAAGTATTGGCTGTATCAACCAGAAATTATAATGGCAGAACCATATCCAAATGCGGTGGAAATAGTTGAGGTTTGCATGGTGGCTCCTCCACCTACAGCCAACCCAGCTCCAAAGTCTTTTCCTCTCACTTTCTTCGACATAAGATGGTTAAGGTTCCCACACACTGAACGCCTCTTTTTCTACGAAATCTCAACCTCAAACAGTATTAGTACAACATTTTTCATTGAATCCATTCTTCCTAGACTCAAACACTCTTTGTCTCTCACCCTCCTCCACTTCCCTCCTCTCGCCGGTAACCTCACATGGCCTCCAACTTCCCCAAAGCCCATCGTCGAATACGCTGAAAGCGAAGCGGTTTTGCTGACTGTGGCCAAGTCCACCGCTGATTTCCATCGAATCTCAGGCACCGACGTCTTCTATGAAGCCACGGAATACCATCCTCCCATGAACGAGTCGCGGTTTTGGCGATTCAAGTGACCGTGTTCCCGAACCACGGGTTTTCCATTGGGATCACCATGCATCACGCTGTAGTCGACGGTAAAAGTTTTTTCATATTTATGAAATCATGGGCCCACATATGCAGATCACTTGGATCAGGAGATGATCAATTGCCCCTGGAGCTTAAACCAGCTTATGACAGAAGTTATATCAACGACCCTGCCGACCTTGGAACGATCTTCTCGAACCGGTGGCTAAATATGGACGGACCTGATAATAGAAGTTTATTGCCTTGGAAAAGATTGTCTACAGTCCAATCAGATGCAGTTCGAGGCACCTTCCAATTGCCACGAGGGGAAATAGAAAAGCTGAAGCGATTGGTAAATGATCAAAAACATTGCCCAGATATTCATGTGTCCACATTCTCAGTTACGTATGCCTATACGTTCATCCGTTTAGTCAAAGCAGAAGAAATTAGCGACAACAAAGTACTCCTTAGAATCGGCATGGATTTCAGGTCTCGCTTGGACCCAGCGCTACCTGCGACATATTTCGGAAACTGCCTTGGTGGCACATTCGCAGTTGTTGAAAGAGAAGCCTTGTTGGGAAAAGGAGGACTTTTTGTGGTTGTAAATGCAATTAGTGAAGCTATAAAAGGCTTGGGAAAGGGACTTCTAGATAGAGCTGAGAACTGGGTTCCATCATCAATTGATGTTTTCAAGACATTACCAAAACGGTATGGCGTTTCATCGTCACCCCGATTCGCGGCTTACAATACTGATTTCGGATGGGGAAAGCCGACAAAAGTGGAAGTTACTTCCATTCGTTCTGGAACGATGAGTCTATCGGACAATCGAAACGGGGATGGAGGAGTTGAGATTGGATTAGTTTTGAGGAAACATCATATGAAAGCTTTTGCATCTTTGTTTGCTGAGGGTCTTGAATCTCTCTAAATAGCAGCTAGCAAGGGGTCAAATATCTCTCTTTCTTTTATGTTTGTGTTTTTTTTTTTTAAAGGAAAAATTGTATTTTATTAAAATATTAATAAACAGTTGTTTTGGTATCAGAGGAACAAACGTACGTTTGATACCCGAAACTAGAAAAGCATCTCGGCACACTAACCACGAGCGGATTGAAAGCTCGACTGGAGAAAATCTCTCTTTAACATAAACTGTCGAGCGCTGGAGGGGCACATTGTCAAAATCCACAGAAAGGGGACATCTACACGGTATAAAAAAATTCTAACAGGACTAAGTCCACCCTATTGGCATTAAGCCGAACACCTAAATCTAACAAAAAACAACAAACTAAACGAGAGTTGAGTGGGGAAGCCACAAACTTTATTACAAATACAAAAGTTAGAAAAAGACAAAAACCACTGACCATTGCCGGCAAAAACCTCCGATGAAGGGCATCCAGTCAAAGGACCATTGAGGAAGACAGCCAGTAAAAATATCTCAGCCACCAAGCAGAAAACTCACCTGGAAAGGAGGCCGTCCATTCGACTTCTAAGTTCTTAACCGGTTCAGATCTGCTCAAACAAAGCCATCACACCACATACCACTATCACTAACGAGAAGCCTACAACGAGACGAGTCGGAGAACCAAATTTCACGGCAGGAAGTCCGGCAACGCACTCGGAGGCGATGCCGAAGCTCCAGCCAACCTTAACTCTTCAAGGACCTTCTCACTCTCTCTCCAACTCTTTCTGTTAAAAAAGCTAATCCTATTAATATTGTAGTTCATACATAATTGGAGAATATTACAATATTGTAAGAAAGGAAAAAAATGACTATATATTTTTATTCTCTTTTTTTATGTTTGTTTTCGGGAACTAAAAATTTATAGGGAATTTTTTCAGTACATCAACATACCGGTAGGTTAAATTTTCTATCAATTGGATATGTATAAAATCACGAAAAGTCAAAAAGTATCCAAATCTAACGATTATAAAAATCTGGCCTACCGATACGTCAGGCGTAATCTCTTTTTAATTTATTGTAAAATTAGTAGTTATTAATGCAATCTTTGTATTTTTTTTATATGACGAGAATAGCCTTCAAGAATCAGGATTGAAAAAAAAAATAAAAGATCATTTTTATTCTTTGATTGGGCCGACATTATGGTTGTGTTTGAAATTGATCCCGTTTTTATTTTTCATGTTTTTTGAGAAAGAAAAAATGAAAACGTTTATAAAACGGCATTTGGTGCAATAAAGACAAGAAACGAAAATAAAAATGATTTTTTAGTTTAGTATAAAATGAGAGAAAAATGAAGTCATTTTTCATTTTTTATTTTCATTTTCTCATCTCTCAAGTAGAGAGAGAGAGACATTAATGAGTTTTTTATAATGAAAACAATCTCTTAATAAAACTACTAAATGTATTTTTAAAAATAATTTCTATCTGAGATTTAAAACGTTTTTATTTACATATAAATAATAAAATTATTTTAAAATAAGTTCCAAACGCGCTCTATAATTCACTAATTCACCTTCTACTAATATTCTAGGCGAGTCACAGTGATTATCGGTTTTGTTTGGTGGAATTATGTTGTCCAATTATCAAAAAATCAACGATCTTTTCTTTATCATTCTTTAGGTCTTATAGGATTTTGACAACTAAGTCTACTCAATTATTGCTTTATTTTAAAGACAATTAAGATTCTTGAGCTTGGAAAATAATTTCCTCAAATATCTTTAAATTATCTCTTATGCCTTAAAAAAAATTAAAATATCTAAATATAATTTTCACTTATATAAGTTGAAAAGGTTAAAAAATCTGGTAACTTAAGCCAACCCGATTTGTTGTCTCTCTTTCTTTTATGCTAGTACAAGTTATCTCTGGTTTATTTTTGTGCCTTTTCTTGTTTTTGTTTGAGGACAAGCAAAAATATAAGTTTAACGATGTAATAACTATATAAAATAGAATTATTTTATCTTTTATTTGTTTTTATAATTGAATTTGCTCTCTAGTATTTTTATTCGTTTTATTTATTTATAGTTTAGTTTCATTCTATTTCATTTTATTTCATTTTAGTTAATTTTATTTAGTTTCCCCCCTTAATTATTTATTTTTTCCTCATTTGTAGGTGAAATTGCGCTTCTGGAATTATGATGGAGTAGTAATCTCATGCTTCGCGTGCCATTTTACATTACCGTGAGCTCTTTCTGTCAACCAGCCATAGCTCGCCACGCACGCCACCTTGCTCAAAGTCCGCCACCTCGCCTAATAGCAATCAGAGCCCTAGTTGATTTGAACTATTGCTTGCTGACGTCTAGTAAAGAGGCAATATAATAGCTTTTGTGCGCGGAACAAAAGGGGAGCCAAAAGACCCCATTGCACGAATTTTCCACGTATAATTCAAGGCCCATTGGATGAGCAGTGGGAGAAAATTAGGGAATAATTAATTTATGAGATTTGGGT
Source organism: Morus notabilis (assembly GCF_000414095.1). Lineage (NCBI taxonomy): Eukaryota > Viridiplantae > Streptophyta > Magnoliopsida > Rosales > Moraceae > Morus > Morus notabilis. Next base: position 648,453 of record NW_010358037.1, on the reverse strand, counting down.
AGTTCTTAGGATTTTATTTTCTATAGATTTTTATTTTTAGGACTATTTGTTGCGAAATTGCTTTTGATTCAATTGAAGTATGTGTGTGCTCGTAAGTGAATGAATCCTAAAAATAATAGTATACTTATGTACATATATCGTCTTATAGAGATTGAGTTTTTATAAATTAAACTAAGGCCCTATTCATTTTGTTGATTCGACTTTTACTACAGTAAAAAGTTTTCACAAACAATCACATCTAACTTTTTTGTTACACTAAAAAGTTCTCACATAAAGTCACATCTTAACTCAAATTAAAAATTAGAATCAGCGAACTAAACGGACTCTAAGTACTGTGTTGGTAAATTTGAAATGAGTAAAAATAAAGATAATATTAACACATAATATTTTACGTGAAAAAACCCTCAAAAGAGACATGGTAAAAATCACGGGACAAGTGTAGAATGATTTCACTATGAAAAATGAAGATTACAACTTTCTCTCTAAATTATACGGAGAGAACAATAAGAACCACTCTCTCATGTAAATAGAAGAAACACCTCACAAAAGAAGAAAAACTGGAGAATTTCTCTCGCATTATGAGAATTCTCTTTTAAGGGTGAAAATGGGATGCAAAACCGAGAAAGTGAGGAGCTCTATTTATAGCTTAGTTCTCCCTGAGAAAATCGTATGAGTCAGATGTAAACAACTAGCTCTTCCCTCAAATGTCAGCACCGAATTTAGTGTTAACTTCCCCTTTCTCTCTCCTTTTTTTTCTTCTTTTATTCAAAAGTTATGGCTGCCTTTAACTTATTAGGCAACGCTTATATACTGTAATTACAATAACTATAACTTTATCTACACAATTAAATTTGAGTGACTATAGCAATTAAAACAATAGAATTAAACTAACAAATCAAGTAAAGAAGAAATTTGAAAATAAAAAGGGATCGAAGTTCAAGTCACAGAGTTTCCAAACGCCGGAATTTCACTTGGAATGTCTATGCATCACGCGGTCCTAGACGGAAAGACTTTACAACTGTTTTTGAAACCATGGAGTCACATATGCAGACCACTTGGATCAGGAGAGAATATTGGCATTACTGATCAATATTCTCTTGGCTGCAGCTTGCCATCGGAGCTAAAACCATTCTATGACAGGACAATTATCAAAGATCCTGCCAATCTTGATGGCAACCTTCGCAGAACAGTGGAAGAGCTTACACGGACCTGATAACAGAAGTTCACTTTCTCTGGAAGTGGAAGTTCAACCAGATTTATTTCGAGGCACCTTCGAATTTCCACCCGCGAAAATCGAAAAGCTAAGGCAAATAGTAGGCGAGGAGATGATGGGAAAGTGCAAGAATGATAAAGATCTTGGTCATGATCATCCGGCTCACATATCAACATTTTCACTGACCTGTGCCTACACATGGGTTTGTTTAGTTAAAGCAGAAGGAATTAAGGATGATAAAGTCAGTTTTGTCTTCCCTGTGGCCTGCAGATCTCGCTTAGAGCCTCGTCCACCGATCGACTACCGGCCACATATTTTGGAAACTGCGTTGGAAGCAGGTATGTGGTCGTAGATCGAGAATTCGTTTTTGGAGAATGAAGTAAATAAAATATTTATAGTAAATAATCGATTTTAAAATTATTTAAAATAAATAATAATTTTGTTGTGTTAATGTTTTTTTTATGATTAGTAAAAAGATCTTTTTTCACCTAATTATTTTTATAACCAGTTAAAAGATATTTTTTTCACGTAAATAAAAATTTTTTATCTCATAAATTATTTTTAATCTGTCATAAATAAAAAATTTACACGATAAATTATTATTTACTTAAGATAAAGTTTTAAACTTTATAATTTTCTTAACTAATTTCATAAATATGCTATTTACTATAATTTTTGTTTTGTTTTTTTATTGTTATAGTTCTCCCATGGAATAAGGCTAAGCTGCAGTGCTATGTGTGTGGAAAAACTACTTATAAGGCTTACCAATGCTACCAATGTCGTGGACAGCAAACGGCAAATGAAAAACCTAATCGAAAAGCTGCAAATCAAGCGAACCTCGTTGAATCAGATGAAGTCATTGTTGCAGTGGTCGTTGAAGCAAATTTGGTGGAGAACAAGTGTGATTGGGTGCTGGACACGGGAGCTTCTAGACACTTCTGCGCCAACAAGGACCTGTTCCACGACTTTGAAGAGGCAGCAGAAGGGGAGTGCGTCTACATGGGCAACCAAAGTGTCGATGGAGTCTTCGGTAAAGGGAAGATCTTCCTTAAACTCACTTCTGGAAAAACTTTAGCTTTAAACAATGTGCTTTATGTTCCTTCTCTGCGTAGAAATTTAGTTTCTAGTGCTTTATTAAACAAGGCTAGTCTGAAAATTGTGTTAGAGGCTGATAAAGTAGTTCTGACCAGAAATGGGGAATTCGTGGGGAAGGGATATTTGAATGAGGGTCTCTTTGTATTGAACATGGTTTCTAAAATTGCTAATGGTAGTTCTTCTGCTTCTGCTTATATTGCTGAATCTGTTAATTTATGGCATGGGAGACTTGGTCATGTGAACATAGCTTCTGTTAAAAGACTTAAAAAACTAAACTTGATTCCTGCTGTGAATGTGAATGAGTTTTCTAAATGCTCTGTTTGTATAGAAAGCTAAATATGCCAAGAAACCATTTAAATATGTTGAAAATAGGAAGACAGAGCTTTTAGAATTGATCCATACAGATTTGGCTGATTTCAATAACACATTTAGTAAGGGAGGTAAAAAATATTGTGACTTTTATAGACGACTTTTCTAGATATACTAGAGTTTATCTCCTAAGGACAAAAGATGAGGCTGAGGAAATGTTCTTGAAATATAAGACAGAAGTGGAAAATCAATTGGATAGAAAAATAAAAAGGGTTAGGTCTGATAGAGGATGGGAATATGGTACTACTCACCTTAAGGAATTCTGTGAAAAGAATGGGATTATACATGAACACAGTGCCCCCAATACTCCCTAACAAAATAGTATAGCTGAGAGGAAAAATAAAACTCTTAAAGATATGATGAATGCGATGCTTATAAGCTCAGGTTTAGCTGATAACATGTGGGGGGAAGCTGTTCTTTCTGCTTGTTATATTCTTAACAGGGTTCCTCATAAAAGGTTGGATAAAACCCCATATGAGTTATGGAAAGGATTTGCTCCTAATCTAAAATTTTTAAAAATGTGGGGGTGCCTCGCTAAGGTTTGTTTGCCTCCTCCTAAAAGGACTACCATAGGGCCTAAAACGTATGATGCAGTGTTTATTGGCTATGCTCAAAATTATGCTGCTTATAGATTTATGTCCTTAAAAGATAGTTCTATTTCGGAATCCCATGATGCTGAATTTTTTGAACATGTGTTTCCTTTAAAGAAATCTATTGCTAGCAATGATTCTGTTTCTTCTAATGCTACTTGTGTAACTCTATCTTTGCCTAGTTCTTCTTCCATTGAGAATGAGCATGTTGATGAACCTAGGAAAAGTAAAAGACAGAGAGTTGAAAAGGATTTTGGACCAGATTTTATTACTGCCTTCTTGATTGAAAACTCTGATAAAATAAACGAACATGTGGTTTATGCTTTCTTGATTAAGGAAGACCCTAAAACTTATAAAGAGGCAATAACTTCCATAGATGCTACCTTTTGGAAAGAAGCCATAAAAAGTGAGCTAGATTGCATTTTGACAAACCATACTTAGGACTTAGTAGACTTGCCTAAGGGGTGTAAACCTATTTAATGTAAGTGGATCTTTAGGAAGAAATTGAGGCCTGATGGTACCATTGATAAATTCAAGGCTAGGCTAGTGGTAGTATGTTATGCCAAAAGGAAGGACATTGACTATTTCGACACTTATTCTCCCGTTACTAAAATTGCAACAATTAGGACTCTAGTTGTCTTGGCTACCATTTTTAACTTAGCTGTGCATCAAATGGATGTGAAAACATCCTTTTTAAATGGTGACTTAGAGGAAGAGATATACATGGAACAACCCAAGGGTTTTGTATTTCCAGGTCAAGAGAATAAAGTGTGTAAGCTTAAAAAATCCCTAATATGGTCTTAAACAAGCTCCAAAATAATGGTATGAGAAATTTGATCACATCTTAGTAACCAATGGTTATGTGGTGAATACTTCATATTCTTGTCTCTATTTGAAAATGTTTGGATCTGATTGTGTTATTATATGTCTTTATGTAGATGACATGTTAATCTTTGGTACTAATGTTAATGTGGTCAACGAAACCAAGAGGTTTTTGTCCTCTCAGTTTGATATGAAAGATTTAGGAGAAGTCGATGTGATTTTAGGGGTTAAACTAGCAAAAATGGAACATGGTTTCTCAATGTGTCAATCTCATTATGTAGAGAAAATGTTGAAAAGATTCAACTGTTTTGATGTGTTGCCTGTAAGAACTCCCTATGATCCAAGCATACACCTTAAAAAGAATAAAGGTGATAGTGTGTCTCAGTTTGAATATGCAAAAATCATAGGTAGTGTGATGTTCCTCATGAACTATACTCGTCCTGACATAGCCTATGTAGTTAGTAGATTGAGTCATTACACTCACAATCCTAGTAATGAACATTGGAATGCACTTTATCGTTTGCTTAAATATTTGAAAGGAACCATGGATTGGGGTTTGCACTTTAGTAAGTTTCCCGCCGTTTTGGAGGGATTTTGTGATGCCAACTGGGTGACTGATAACGATGAAGTGAGTTCTACTAGTGGTTATGTTTTCACCTTAGGTGCATGAGCTATTTATTGGAAATTTACTAAACAGACATGTATTGCTCGCTCCACTATGGAGTCTGAATTTATCGCCCTTGAGTTAGCAGGTCAAGAGGCAAAATGGTTGAGGAACCTACTGGCGGATGTACCTTTGTGGGGTAGATCAAATGTTCCAGCCTCTCTACATTGTGATTCTCAGGTAGCTATCAGAATTTCCAAGAACAGTGTCTATAATGGTAAGAGAAGGCATATTCACATAAGACATAGTGCGGTTAAACAGTTGTTGAGAAATGGTGTTATTTCGTTGGATTATGTGAAATCCGAAAGAAATTTTGCTGACCCTCTTACTAACAAGGAAAAAAGTTTTGGATTCCTCAAGAAGGATGGGTCTTAAGCCCTGTGTTTGAGGAGAAGTGTGGTGGACACCTTATTTTGAGGTTAAACGAAGCCACATTGATCCTTGAGATGTTTTCCATCCTCATGAATTGTATTTTCTTGAGCCATTGGCTCTTGTATGAAGTTGTAGCTCACTTTTGAGTGGTCCTAATGAGACGGACTTGATGGCTTCATTGATTTTGTGAGGTTGAACATACATATGCTCTTAATGGATCCATAGCCTTGTTTGGTGGTGCTATAGAGACGCACTTGATGGATCTACCTGCGTGAGTGTGGGGGTTTGGCCGCCTCCTATGGAAGACTTGGGGCTGTCTTTCTAGAGCACTCACGAGTCCCAAGGTATGCGCATGGCCTTGTAACAGCGTTGTTATTTGTATCGCGGGGATCTTTTAAGTCTAAGGGTTTGATACGTGCTGTGGGGGTGTCAAACAAGGTACATTAAGTTCAAGAGTACTTCACTTTATGGATTTGTTTGTTGCCTCACTTCACTATGTGTCAATTCAATCGGAAGATATTGATGCTTAAGTAATGGACCCTGTCTATGCCCAGAACTCCTTGTTTTCTGCTTGCCATTTGTGGGGGATTGTTGGAAATGGCAGCAGGCTGGCTCATTTATCTTTTGGGCCTGTTCTATTTATTTTTGTCTAATGGGCTCCTATTTTCTATTCTAATTTAGCTGTTGAATTCTGTTACGATTCCCCAATTTTTCTCCTCAGCCCCGTAACCGCTTCTTTCTCCTGTTTTTCTGCATATTTGTTTTTCCAGGGGTGGGCACGTTCACATTTAAGTTTGATATAAATGAGGGGCTGATGTATATTGGGATGAATGAAAAAGAAAACTCTCCCACTTTTCCTCGGCTTTGTTCTGAGCTACTGCTTAATTGATCTCCAATTTCTCCTACTGCGAGTGCACGCTTCTGGAGAAAGCTGTGTAAACCTTGGGGAGCGACCGGCGTTCATACTTGCACCTTTGGGTCTGCCGAAATCGCTTTTAAGGCAGTGGTTCACCACGGCACAGCAATTTCATTGATAAGTTGTTCTTTGTGATTATCATTGATTTTCGTTCTACCTAATTAGTATATGTTTCCAGTTTCTTCTCCAACAAGAACTACCCTTTTCAAGAACGACTTTAGCAAGCTTGAAAAGATCTACTCCAGCGACTGGCTAAACTCGGATGGGACCCAATAACAGAAGCGTAACGCCTTGGGAGACTAATGCTGCTAATGAACCAGATTCAATTCGAGGCACCGTCAAGAGCAATGAGACAAGAACTGAAGCGACGAATAAGCATAACCGAGACGGCAACGTTCAAGAACGTGTCCGCATTTTCTCTAATATGTGCCTATACATGGTTTTGTTTAGCTAAGGCGGAAGAAATTAGTGACGACAAAAATCTTGTCTTCTTAGTGGACTGTAGATCTCAACTTGATCCTCCTCTACCGGCAACATATCTTGGAAACTGCATAGCCCCAAGGTTTGCGGTTGTTGAAAGAGAAGCCCTGTTCGGAAAACAAGGATTTGTTGCGGCTGTGAATGCCATTAGTGAAGCTATGAAAGGTTTGGAAAACAAATCGGTTCTAGACGGAGCTGAGAATTGGGTTTCGGTAGTAGTGGGTAATATGCATCGGAGTATTAATACAAGACGGAAAGTTTATTCTGTTGCGTCATCTCCTCAGTTTAAAGTTTACGATACAGATTTTGGATGGGGAAGACCAAGAAAGGTGGACGTTGTTTCCATAGATGGAACTGGAGCGATGAGTCTCTTGGACAGAAGAAATGAGGATGGAGTTGAGATTGGGATAGTCTTGAAGAAACACCAAATGGAAGCTTTCGCTTCTCTGTTTGCTCAAGGTCTGGAATTTAAAAACGATAAATACTGCTCTTCAACCAGTAAGATCACTAGCTCTCTTTAGTTGTTTTTTTTTTTTTTTTTTTTTTTTTTGTTTTTTTTTTGTTTCCTTTCTTGTGTTTAATTTTCTCGTATGAATATGCTATAATTTATAATACTAAGCACCCTCTGTGTTTGTCTCTACATTCTTAAAGGATTGTAATTAAGGATTGCAAGTGGAAGTTTCTATATGCCTTCTACTAGCTAGATCTATTTGGATGATTAATAATTGTGCGAAATTTAACACTGTTGAAAGCCGTAGATTTTGTGTTGGACATCTGTTATTATGCTAGTTGCTCCTTCTGGTTGTCTATTAAAAACAATTAGTTAAAGGAATTAGTACTCTAATATTGATTAGTAGTTGTTGTTAGAGTTTGTTACAGAGAATTTGAAGTATGGAAAGAAGAATTAGTAGCTAAATTAGGTAATTGACTAATTGGGAAACCAAGAGGAGAAAGGTCGGTAGGCTCTCGAATCTCTAATGGGAATAAGGAGGAATAATAGCTAAGGAGAGGTATCCCTATTATTCTATCGTTCTGATTTTTCTGCACTTGGTTCGTCACAGCTAAGTTCGATGCTCTGAGATTCATCACTTCATTTTCTAACATGTTGTGACAAAATTAAACGCCTTGGTGCTCCATGGTGCACAACCGTTATAAAAATTGGAATAAGTTTTTGGTGCTTCAATGATTTACGTCGATCTAAGAGTGAGAACAATAAGTGAATTTTTTTTTTTTTTTTGACTATGTGTTGTCAAGATCAACAGAACAGGAAGAAATAGCTAGGGTGGCAATAGTATGGGTGTGTCAAACCATTTAAACTATTCAAACTAGCCGAATCAAATTAAAACAAAAGAAAACTATACTAAACCAATTAATGATCGGTTTGATTTGGTTTTTTTTTTTTTAAAAAAAAAACTAATTAAATTTGTTTGGTTTGTGATTTTACCCTTAATAAAATCAAACCAAACCAATTTCTATCTATATACATTCTCTTAAAAATTATATATATTTTATATATCTGTAATTTATTTATATTTAAAAAAGAGTTTATCAAAAATTAAATGATCATAACTTTAGAAATTTCTACCATAAAACTTATTTATATTTAAAAACACGTTTAGTATTTTATGTTTTATGGATTTGGAAGTTTTAATTTTGTTCATGATGCTTAATTTTTAACTTTGGATGTTTTATTTATTTTTGAATTGGATATTTCATTCCTGAGGTCTTGATGTTTGCAGTTAAGAAATAATAGAATGTCTATCATATAACATGTTAGTAGGTTGATATTTGATAAGAGGTTGTAAAATATTAGTTAAAACCAATTTAACAAACCAAACCAAACCAACTACAGTAGGTTTGGTTTGAATTGCATTAGATCTCTTAATAGTTTGGTTTAGTTTAAAAATATTTAGTTTGCATTTCACCCAAGTAAATGGATTGATTGATTTGCATATCGTTAAGTAGTGGAGTCATTTTATTGCGATTTTCAAACTTCCACCTTGAGAACACTATTTTTCTTAATAAGGCAAAACATTATTAAATAAGAGAATAGGAAAAGCAGAAAGCATAAAAAGAAAAAAAAAAGCAACACAAATGAAAAGAAAACTGTAAAGAAATAGTCTCCGGGGAAACGTTGTAAATATTTCCATAATTTGACTCCTTTCCCTTGACAAAATGACGTTTGGATGTACTAAAAAGATTCTATGTTGTCGTTAATCATACTTGTGACTGAGTCATAGCTATAATACGATTTGTAACGATAATGATATTATTCATTTTGAACTTAAACTCGTAGGATTTTACTTTTAGAGTTTACTCCAAAATATCTCATACCGTTGGAAAATAGTGTTCTTACCCTCACTTGTTTCCCCAATCGATGCGGTACTATATAACTTATATTGTCTTGACTCTTTACTTCAACAGATTAATAACTGTCACACTTTATAGTTCAAATCGCCTTAAAGTGTCACTCTAAAAAATATACTCATCAAAATTTTTTATAGTTCTTTTAGTTGATTGAGTGTAGGCACAACCACCAAACCTCGATCAGTTGAGGATGATATATATATATATATATATATGTGTGTATATATTGAGGATGATATATATATATGTGTGTGTATATATATATATATATATCCGATCTGCTTGCTGGGAGAGCTAAAATCATCATATATAAAACCTTATCAACGAACTTGCCGAACTAAAACAAATATATATCTTCATGGAAACTAGTGGCAAGATTTAGATCTAGACTAAGCAATAGAACTAGTTTAGGCATTTGGATTGCGTAATTCTCACCGGATGCAATTCATGTAGACACCTTCCAATTACCGCCAGCAGAAGTGCATTGGGAAGCTATGAAATTAATCGATAAATTATAAGAAGTAAGCGACAACAATGTCATATTACACAGTTCATGCACTGGCATTTTTGTATGTGAGACCAAAGACTAACAGTCCTAGAGATGGGCAGAAAGAAAGTGTAGGATTAAGATGGCCATTCAGATTTGGCAGTTCTACGTAGAAAATCCGAAGTGTAAGATTAAGATGGCGGTAAAGCAAAACTTTTGGCCCTCTTTGCTTTTACAATTAAAACAAAGCATATTAGTGCCAGATCGTTTGCTTTTGCAAATTTTATGTTCATTTCGTGATCATTAATTCAGCCAGTTTATTTTTTATTGCCCTCTAGCTAGGAGAAGTTTTCTCCTTTTCTTTTGTAATTTCTTTTTGTACTCATAAATAAATTGAGTGAGACCGCTACGATTAATTATTATTATTATTATTATTATTATTATTATTATTATAGTTTTAATGATTAATAATTATTATAAAAAAAAGAGAGCAATTATTATTATGAGGTTGTACAAACAAAGTCCTTGTTCATTTCACCGATTTAAGTTTTCAGTTCTATATTTCTACAGTTAAAAGCTCTCTGAAAATATCATATCTAACTTTTTCTGCGACAGTTAAAAGCTCTAAAAAAATATCACATATCAGCTCGAATTGAAAACTCAAATTCACGAAACAAACGACGCCAAAGTTTTACACTTTGAAGCTAGATTGGAATCTAACAATACTAGGCTGTCACGTTGCAGCTTCTTCTCCTCTCTTTTTATCTTTATTCTTTTTATCTTTTAAATGTCTTACTTTTCATATTGTTTGTGAATTTTTTTTGCAGTTTAAATGTGAATTTTTTTAAAAAAAATTTTGCTCATTTCATTTCCTATGAAATTAATTTGTTTTGTATATGTTTCTATTTAGTTTTTTGGTCAATGGTTAAAATAATTTTTCTCAACTTAATTATTGTTGTGTAATTTCTGTTATATCAAAAGTTATCTTTTTGCATATTTTTTCTGCAATGCTCCCCCCGGCCCACGTTTTTCTTTTCTTTTTTCTGTTTTTATTTTTTATTTTTTTTAATGTTTTGTTCTTTCATTTTTTTTCATTTTATGATTTTTTACAGTTTAATTTTTTATGTGTGTTTTGTTTTTCTAATTTTATTTTGTTTTTTATGTTTCTTTTTCTTTTGTCAAAGATTCTTTTATAGTTTAATCTTTTAACAACTATCTATACATTCAATCTAGCATCTAATATATATGAAAGCAGCCAAGTCTTCTTCTTTTTTTTTTTTTTCTTTTTTTTAAAAACTTTTCCTCTTTTTCTCTTTTTTTTTAACTTTTTTTATTTTCCTTCTTTTCTTTTACCTATTTTTTTTTATTTTTCCCTAATATTCTTTGATAATTTTTTTTAAAATATCCTTCTCCAAAATACTTTATTTTTTCTTACTTTCTTTTAATTAAAATAATTTCTTTCAAATATTTCTCTACTTATTTTTTCAAAAACTCCTATATAACTTTAATTTTATCTTTTTAACTTTTCCACCTCTTATTCTTTTCTTTTTTTAGTTTTTTTTTTTAATTTTCTTATGTTCTTTTACTTATTGACTTTTTCCGCCTAACATTCTTTTATTATTTTATTTTTTTACAATATCATTCTTTAAAATATTCTTTTTTCCTCACTTTATTTTAATTAAAATAAATCCTTTCAAATGTCTCCATACTTTTAGTCTTATTGACTTTTTCCACCTCTTATTCTTTTCTTTTTTTTAGTCTTATTGACTTTTTCCTCACTTGTTCCCAACTTGGCAAATTCCCCGACCGAGCAGCTGCGTTAGCACTTCAAATCACTCTCTTTCCAAACAGCGGATTTTCCATAGGGATCACCCTGCACCACGGTGTTCTCGACGGCAAAAGTTCACAAATGTTTATCAAATCATGGGCGTACATGTGCAGGCTAATTGGGGAACAAATCGCTGATCATGACTCTCTCTCTTTGCCGCCCGAGCTGAAACCCTTCTACGACAGGACTGTTATCAAGAACCCTGCAAATCTTAATCAAGAAACGGTAGATTTAGACAGAAGCCTTATGTTTTATGGGGGAGGTAAAGAAGTTTTGGCGAATTCAACTCGACGCACTTTTCAATTGACGAGGGAAAACATAGAAAAACTCAGGCAAATAGTGAACAAACAACACGCTTATCATCACCAAGTACTTCGCACGTCCACCTTTTCTTTGACATATGCTTATATATTGTGCTGCTTGGTGAAGGCCGAAGGAATAAACGAGCATGACAAAGTAGTCGCAATATTCGCCATCGATTGTAGGTCTCATTTGGAGCCTCCTCTGCCGCCGACATATTTTGGAAACTGCATTGTAGCTGGCATTATTGAAACTAAAGGTCTTTTGGGCCGGGAAGGCGGGTTAAGTATGGCGGTCAAAGAAATCGTTGAAGCTATAAAGAGTTTGGAGATGAATGAAGTTATGAATGAGGCAGAGAAACGGGGTTCACAGATAATGTCTTCAATCAGAAGTGCGAGTCGCCTCGGTTTGAAATTTACAGCACTGATTTTGGGTGGGGAAGGCCGAAAAAGAGGGACGTAGTTTCCATAGATAGGACGGGAGCGATTAGTCTTTCGGATAGTAGAAATGGGGATGGAGTTGAGATTAGTTTGGTCTTGAAGAAACATCAAATGGAAGCTTTTGCTTCTCTGTTTGCTCAAGGTCTTGATTGATCTTGAGATCGGTTTGGATTTCGTGTGTATGAATATTTGGTGTTAACAAATTTCAATTATATATGTTTTCATATCTTGCAGGATTGTCACTTGTATTTTCGCAGTACTATCAGGACTTGGAGACAATTTGCTGGTTGTTCGTGGTTGCTTTCATTACTCTTTTTTTTTTTTTTTTATCGTTGTTGCTTTCATTAATCTTCTTTAAAAAAAAAATGTTATTTATTTGTTGTTCTTGTAATCATATAATATTATTATATCGAAATGGTCTTTATATATGTTTCTTTACAATTTTGTCTCAATAAAATTATTTTTCCTTGTATGTTCTCACTCAAATGTTTTTTTTCATATGTACTTCTAATTATTATTTTTTATTTGATTCCATTTGATTGTCCAGATTATTTTTTCTTTAAATATACTCTGCTTACTATTATTATTTTTTGTTTTTATTTCTTCTTACCTTTTCCTTTTTGCTTCGGTCCATAAATTCTTAAATTCTAACTCTGTTTTTATTCCTTTTTGCTTCTGTTTGATTTGTCCTCACTACAATCTCTTTTTCTTGAATATGTTCTTCTTATCTCTATATGTCTGTAATATTTTATTGAAACACATATTTTGATTAAAACACGTATTTAGGTACATCTGCTTAATTTTATTTTTCAATCTTATATTTTTAGATGTACCTTATTAAAACAATATTTCTGTAATATTCCCTTATAAAATAATTTTTGTCAATTATGTCGCTACTTAAATATTTCACTTTGTTGCCCTCTAAAATATTATTTTTTCCAAGTATAAGCCCTATAAATACTTATCTTATTTAAATACCATTATTTTCAGCCTCTCCGGATACTATTTTCTCATCACCGACGTTTTTTTTTTTTTTTTTTTTTTGCTGAAATTCTCATCACCCAAGTTATTTTACTATTAAATATCTAAAAGAGAGTTTCCTTTTTCAATATTCAAAACTTTTGTTTATCTATTTTGTCTTTTGTGACCTTTTCTTTGTCTCTTTAATTTGTTAAAATTATTTATTGGCTGGTTGAGTCGTTTTATGTTTTGTTATTTTTACTTTTTAATTTTTTTTCCTTATTTATTTAGTCTTTTTTGGCCTTATTTTTCCTTATTAGTTAAAACCGTTTTGAGGCTTGTTAAGTCTTTTTTTTTTTGACATTTTTTCTTGAAATTTATGTTTTCAAATTTACTCTTTTTAGTTCGATGTTTAAAAATCTACTTTATCGATAATATTTCTAAAGTACATTCTAATTAAAAAAAAATTCATCCTCTAACATATTATTTTGTTCATTTTAATGTTATACTTTATACAAAATGAGTCAATAGGTAGAACTAATTAATAAATAATTGTGCTATACCTATGTGTTCATTGCAAAATCATTTTTTCAATTTTATTTTTATAAAAATTGAAAATATTTAGACATGGTCAATTGAAATTTTCAATTACTTTTCTCTTAATTTTCTCTATATTAAACGACATAATATTTATTCTAATACTTTAAAATTTTTCCATTATTTTTCCTTAATGTTTCATTCTTGTAAACATAATGTCAGTGTTAATTGTTAATAAACAGTCAATTAAAATCGCTATTACTAAACAAACTAGAAAATTAATAATATGGTAAAATTAAAATTTCGACAGACGGATAGAATTTATAAAATTAATTCCAATGCATAGCACCGGACGCTAACATTTTTTTCAGGCGTTGTTTTCACAATTTATTACTTTTCTTTTTCTATGAAACAATTTGTTACCATTTTATTACCTTATGTTCTCTTGCAGTTTTATTGTCGTTTAAATGGTTGTTGTCCTTTTAAATTTTTCCATCGATTCATGGTTGTTTCGTGTTTTCTTTATTGTAGATTTCTAAATATTTTCGTCGTTTTATCCAGCGTCAACGTTTCAATTTTTCTGATCGCGTTTTATCATCGTGTCAATTTTCACTTTCTGTTGACAATTGTCGTTTCCTTTTTGTCGAGGTTTCTACGCTGACGTCGTTTTACTTTTATGCTAATTTCAACTTTCATGTCGTTCACAAGGTTCTTGTCGGGTTTTATTTAGTCATTTTACTGGTTGTCGTTGTTTTTTGTTTTGTTTTCATTTGTAGTTTTTCTTTGGCTTTTGAACTCGTCTTCTTTTGGTGTTATCTTATATCATAATCAGTCACAATCCTTTTTTCTTTTTTCTTTTTCTTTTTTTTATGGCTGTGTTATTTTTTCAGCTTTACTGGGTGTTGCCTTGTTGGTTTGCATGGCTGTCGTAGTTTTACTGGTTCTTATCATTTTCTAGTTTTATTGTTGCATATTTAAATTATTCATATTCATTTTCTGTTGTTTTCTTTCTAGATTAACTCTGTTATTGTTTTAAAATTCGTCAGTCTTCGGTCTTTCTGTCATTCACACGGTTGTTGTTTTCAACTTTGTTGTCGTTTTACTAGTGATTGTCGTTTCTTAGTTTTGTTGTCGCGCGTTTTAAATGCGTGTGAAAAAAGATAAAAAACCAATATTGGCCCCAGAAGTTTGGTTAGGAATATGCCTTACTGTAAGTCTGTAATCATGCATGGCACCGGTTCATTTTTATTTATTATTATTTTTATTTTCTTAAACATGCAATTGATAGATGCCTAGATTCCTAATGTATGTTTATGAAAAGAATTTTATTCCATAAACTGGCTCGTAACAATGTATATGACAATTACTACGTGAAAAATTTGTGACACGGTGATTATTTTTGTTAAATTTTAGAAAAATATCCTTCGTTAATTTTAGTGTTAAAAACCAAAACTGTTAAAGAATAAAAATTCAAAATTAATATGCTAAAATTAAAAGTTTAAACATCAAAATGTAAGTTCAAGAATTAACCATGTCAATATACCCTTTATAAATTGATTCTTAGTCTGATTAACAAGCAATTTACAACTCACAACTTAGCATAAACAGTGTATGAAATTCTAACTACTGTAACGATCGATCTAATTAATTTGCAATATAATACAAATCACACACGTGGCAAGCAACTTACCAACTAGATAACTGTTCAATTAATTTCCTTCATAAAAGATCTGCATCTTTTGATTAATTTTTAGTGTCTCAATTAGTATGTAACTAATCAAACCATATCATTGTATGCACAAAAGAAGAAATAGTTAAAAAGCAGTTTAAAATTTTTACACGATGTGTTAGACACTATTTGAGACACTAAAATTAGACAGAAGATCTCAGTCTTTCAAAAAGAACAGGAGCCAAGCTAAATTGTCGGCCCTTTTAAAAATTTCACTTTCTCGATTCTTTTATCCAATTTATTATTGGTGTCGTTATGCATACTAACGCATTAATAGCGGCATAATTATTCAATTACTTAGCATAAAACTATATAATGCCAGTTATGTTATTATATTCTATATGCACATTGATCCATACTTTTCAACAACTATTATGTTTTTTTTAAAACGCAATATCACATATTAGCATGAAATCAGGAACTAAACTATTCTGCACTAATTGTCGTAATCTAAATCAATCAACTCCCGATTACAAGCAATAATCCAAAAAATCCATTCTCATACAATATCAAAATAAGGATATCTTGTTCTGTTAACATTTATAATTCTTTCTTTCCCTTTCATAGTACCAACTAGTACTACTAATGATAAGCTTGTTATATTGAAGCATAATTTCTCAACCAAAAATACTTATCAAGTGAGAGTTCTCTGAAAAGCAAAAATATGACACCGCCGTGCATGGTGAAAGTAATGGAGATTTTCAGGGTGGCTCCGACACCAGACCTATCAGACTCCCCCGCCGGGCCTAAATCTCTGCCCCTCACTTTCTTTGACATTCTCTGGCTAAGGCTCCCACCAGTGCAACGCCTCTACTTTTACGGCATCTCTACCTCCAAAACTTCATTCTTCAATTCGATCATTCCAAAGCTCAAACACTCACTCTCTCTCACCCTCCACCACTACCTCCCTCTCGCTGGAACCCTAACTTGGCCTCAAAACTCCCCCAAACCCTCGATCGACTACTCCGACGGTGACGGAGTTTTGCTGACGATAGCCGAGTCCGACATGGACTTCTATCACCTCTCCAGCAACGACGACTTCCGTCAAGCAACAGATTGCCATCCTCTCGTACCCCACCTCAAAGTGTCCCACGAAAGAGCAGAAGTGATATCATTACAAGTCACTCTATTTCCCAACTCCGGCTTCTGCATCGGAATCACCGCCCACCACGCCGTTCTTGACGGCAAAACTTCAACGTCGTTCATGAAATCATGGGCTCAAATATGCAGATCACTTGGCGGAGAAGAGCAACTTAGGCCTTTCTACGATAGAACAGTCGTTAAAGACCCAGCCGGGCTAGAAACGATTTACGCAAACGAGTGGCTAAAAGAAAACGGACCTAACAACAGAAGCCTAATGACATGGAATATCAATCTTTCCCCGGGGCTAGTTCGTGGCACGTTCGATTTGAGTCGAGAGAACATAGACAAGTTGAAGAAATCAGCCATGAACAAGACAATTAATCAAGGATTAATACCACTTCATATGTCAACATTTTCGGTCACGTGCAGCTACACGTGGGTTTGTGTAGTAAAAGCGTTGGGAATAAGAGAAGAGAAGACACATCTTGGCTTCAACGTAGATTGTAGGTCTCGCCTGAAACCTGCTATTCCGGCGACGTACTTCGGGAACTGCATAAGCGGTCGGGGAGTGGTTGTAGAGGCGGAAAATCTTTGGGGAGAAGATGGGATAAACTTTGCTTTGGAGGCGTTAAGTAAAGGTATAAACAGTTTAGATGATGGGGTTTTGAATGGGGCTGAGAATTTGGCTTCGATCATTATTGGTGCAAACGCTAAACGTAAAGTTGGTGATGTATCAAATAGTAAAGTTAAAGGAGTTAGTTTTGCTGGGTCGCCAAGGTTTGAGGTTTATTGCACTGATTTTGGATGGGGAAAGCCAAGGAAAGTGGAGATGACTTCTATAGACAGGACAGGAGCGATTTGTCTTTCGGATAGCAGAAATGGGAATGGAGGAGTAGAGATCGGTTTGGTTCTGAGTGTTCCGGAAATGGAATGTTTTGCTTCAGAATTTGTCAAAGGCCTTGAGAACCTTTGAAGAAAATATTATCTACATGCATTTCAGATTTTTTTTTTGTCCTTGATTATTATGTTGAAAATTCTAGCTACATACTATTGTCTTTTCTTTTCTTTTCTTTTCTTTCTTTTTTCTTTTCTTTGAAGTATATGTTTGCTATGGTACTATTTTACTCGTTTATAATTCGGATTATGAGGTTTTTTTTTTTTTTGTTTTTTTTTTTTTGTTACAGTGTATAATTATGCTATCTATGTAGTGAGTGACACTAAAAATTTTTGTTCCAATACGTATCAAATTTCTAATCTTCCATCAAGTTGCTCGTTTTCATTAATTTGTAAATAACAATTATTATATTATTGTAATTATGATAATCTTTATTTGATAACCCTAATATTTGTTGCCTCTCTGTGCAAATTGGTTTGTTATCCTAATTAAATCATGTTATTAATTTGGGTTTTGTTCTCTTTATTAAATCGTATATTCTTTCTTTTAGTAATAATCCTATATTCTCTTTTAAGTACTTTAGCATGGTTTCTGGTTGTTTCCGCTTGCATGTCTCCGTTTTCTAATCTTTCATCATTATAAGCATATAGCTGTCGTTTTCAACTCTCTAATCCTTTTGGACTGTTATTTCGTTCTCTTAAAGTTTCTAAATTTCTTATTTTTGTCGTTTGTTTTCATGTACCTAACATTTTGTCTTATAATTTTGAGTAGTGGCAAAAATAATAGAGTTGAAAAAAATAATAGCTAAATTTAAAATTTTCTCATAATAGATTCACCCACTCTTCCACAATCCTATTAAACATTAGTGGTAGACGTTCTTCAAATTTTTTAATTTAGCTCTAATGTCGTTGTCCTTTTTTTAAAGATTTTTCCTGATCCATTATTTAAATCTTCTTTTAAAAAAATGTTGTTTTACTTGTTTCTTAGCAAAAAAAAAAAAAAAAAAAAAAAAATTGTTGTCATTGCCAATATTTGTTGCCCCGTTTTCAAATTTGATGTCGTTTCTATTGTTACTATCGTTTTTATAATTCCTCTCTTTTATAGTGTAATGACCGGGAAAAAATTTAGGTCTAATCCGGACAGTCCAGTATTTGACTAAAATTCTTTCCGGAATAGTAAGTAATAGAATTTTGATGTAATCAAGAAAATGTTATGTAAAAACTTTATGTACTGGGTAAAATCTCCCGAAAAGTGTAAAGTTATAATACGAATATTTTTACAAAGAAAATTCGTAAATATTAGTTAGCGGGTATATTTTAGTTATGAAAAACTAAAATATTTGGTATGTGACCAAATGACCAGCTAGAAAAAGAATAGAAATATTAGAAGTAAGGAAAATAGCAAAAGTTCCTGAAACGGAATTTTCCCGAGTTAGTTAAAGCGGGAAACTGCCAAAAAAAAAATGAGTACCGCAAGGGTATGCGTTTTGGGCAATTCTGAATCAATTAAGATGAAAATTTCAGAAAAAGAAATTGACTAATGAGATACCCAAGAGAATTGGGTTGAACATGAGAAGTTTGACCCAAGGTACTCGGCAGTCCAGAAAAGTAGTATAGAACCTGTACTGATTGTGAAATTATTAGTACCGGAAAGAGACTCGTTTTGAGAAACGGAAAGTTAGGTCTCGACAAGAAAAATTTGAGGAGTATAGAACCCACTCATTTACTAGCACGTATCTTGGATATAGCAAAGAATAAAAGTAGGCTGAACAAAGTTTTAGTATATATATATATATATATATATATATATATTAGATTATTCTTAAGTACGT
This sequence comes from Morus notabilis, assembly GCF_000414095.1. NCBI lineage: Eukaryota > Viridiplantae > Streptophyta > Magnoliopsida > Rosales > Moraceae > Morus > Morus notabilis. The sequence continues at coordinate 629,475 of NW_010358037.1, read as the reverse complement.
TAGGAAAAAAAAAGTAAAAATGATTGTTACCGTGCGGTGGATTAAAACTCACATGCAGATGTAACACTTGGCATTGATTTACGTTTGAGCTCATTCAACTTGGCGACTCACGTTAAACTTGATAACTCAAGTTGTAAAAGAACAACACATAAGCTTACTAATGCCATTAATGTAAGGCATAGCAGAGATAAGGAAAAAAAAAAA
>NW_010358037.1:614143-628470 GCF_000414095.1 Morus notabilis | reverse complement strand
TCAAGTTTCAGGGAGCCGGTGCCTTACCCGTGCTTCCTACAACACGAACAAGCTTGCTTTTCTATGTTGCACAAACATTGTGCATATAGTAGAATTTTGAATGTTAGATACAATGTGAATGTTAGATACTATGTTAGGTAAGTATCTACAAGACTTATGTAATTGTAGAACTTTATTCTGCAAAAAGTATGTATCGATGTTAAGTCGAGATCAAACTAAGAGAAATGAAATGTTAAACTTTAACGAAAAGTTAATCTCATGATAAAATGCTCAATAATGCACAAATTCATAAGATTTAACTAAAGTTATCGTTTTAATGAGAAAATTGATAAACGGTAAGTGACTAAACGTTATGTTTGTACCAGCCTTCGAAGGAAAGGTTATTATGAGACTATGAAAGATATGAAACCGTGACTGAGTTGGATTGGTTAGCTACCCCACTCCGCACTGGTTATGCGCGCTATGGTACAACAGGACAGGGCCCTTAAGAAGTAAAAGACAAGAAAATGAAACACGGAAACCATTCCATATAACGATATGGTATCCGTAAACAAGAATGAAAAGAATGAGAAACACAGAACGAAAGTCGTTTAAAATTCTGTACTAGGCTATATGACATGAATGCATATATGGGTATGCATAATTATTGCATCTGTTATGACCTATTGATACTTGCTGAACAAAAGCTCATTAAGTTTGTTCGTATTGTAGGAAGCACGGGTAAGGCACCGGCACCCTGAAACTTGATGCTGGGCATGCAGAGAGGGTGTAGCAACGGAATGTGGGCAAGTGGGTTGTGGACGCATCATGTGTTTTGGAAACGTTGCTGAACTTTATATGTAAAATAAAATAATGTTTTATGTATTTTGATGACTAATGTAACAGAATGTTGTCAGAATGCTACAGCATTTTAACGTACATGGTAAGAATGAAAAACAAATGGCCTGAAATTTTAAGAAGTTATAATTAGGGTCGTCATAGAGGTTAAGAAATGGTAAGTATGAGCATAGGATGATGACCAAAAGTTAGGATCGTCACATATAGATTCTCCTTTTCTATGATAATATATTAGTTTTAATGTTCTTCCTGACATTAATTTAGTCGTCGTTTTCAGGCCTTGTGTTTGTTCAATTTTAGTGTCGTTTTTTTGTGTATTCTATTCTTGTCGTTTTTTTTTTGTTCTTCTGTTTTTTTTAGCTCTACTGTTTTACTGTTTTATTTTTGTTGTTTTTTTACTGGCTCTAGTCGTTTACTAAATTTTCTAGCTCTTTTTTATTTGATTGTAATGTTCTTCCTGACGAGTGGTGCTTGCTGGACAATGCCACTAAGAGGATTCTCCACAGCGACGACAACATCAAGGAAGGAGTCTTTGAGTGTGTAAGACAGATTGGTGTTTGTAATCTCTTTATCTTAGTAGATTGTTCACTGTCTGGACGTGGCCCCGCAGAGTAGGTGTGCGCACCGAACTGCGATACCATTTTCGTGTGTTCTTTATGCTTTATGTTATTTTATTGCACTCACAATCATTGGAATTGAATTAAAAGAAAAACATATATGTCTACACTTTTACTATCATCAGTGTCACAACCAATGTTGTAACACCATTTGTAACACCGACCGAAAAACGGACCTAACAACTTTTACTTCTGGCTTTTTCTATTTTAACTTTTAACTCAATTATAATATGTTTAGTTTATAGATCTGAAAAAAAAAAGAAATATATTTTTAAGTAAAGAACACTGTAAAAACAAGAATATAAAATTATCGTTAATCCTTAATATTTTTTTGCATTTTTTTGTCAGTTCCATTGATCATTAATTCATAAACGCCGATCTATTCGAATCTCGATACTCGATCACAAAATATTATATGTGTGTGTGTAATATATAATTAATTCAAAAAGGCCCATCTGTTTGTATCTCGAAGCTCGATCACAGAAGAGAATATATATGTGTGTATAATATATAAAAGGTGTTGCACGTAAATGAAAATAATGAATTAATTAATAAAAACTCGTGTAAATCAATGAAATAAAAATAATGGTGAAATCTTAGATTAGTTGACCGATCATATATTTATACTCGTAAAATATTCTTTCGGTATTAATTGCCCGTCATGCCGTCATGGTGAGCTTTTTTTATGAATTAAGTTCCAAAAAGCACTGTCAAGGTATTCTCCTTCTTCCTTTGTCGTTTTACCTTTTACCTTATTTCTCGTATGGCTGAAATCAAATGTTATTTCTTCTCTTCTCTTCTTCTTTATTTTGTTTATTTATTTATATATTTATTTATTTATTTATTTGCTTATAAAATGCTAAAATCATGTGCGGTGCCCATTTTTTCAGTTTGTAATTAATGTTCTGCCTCGCATTAAAGTTGATAAACTCGCAGGAATAGTTTTCTATAATGGTAGTCAAACTTATCACTTCTATAATGCTAGAATCAAGAATAATATCTAAACCATAGATCTCGAATTATATATATATATATATATATATTACTTTTCTTTCTCATGAAATATACAAACTTCACGTTGTACATATATGTTGCTAAAAGTAAAACACCGCCCTACCGTGGTAAATACTCGAAAAGAAACACTGCGTAGATATTTCATGAGAAGGGGAATGCATATATATTCTTGCTTTCCTAATTGATTGATTTATTTTCATAAACTAATGGAAGGTGAGACGCGTGTAGAATAAAATAATTAAAACATGTCTGGTTGTAATATTTCAAGCTTTATTATTCTAAAACAAAGATTAATATATAGTACATGACATCAGTGTATTTAAAATGTCCAGATTTAATAAAAGTAAGGTATATAGTTGACAATCCCAACACATGATCCATGCGATCTTGCTACTGCTAGAAGACCCAAAAAATAATAATAATAAATAAAAAATAACACAACTACCTATTCTCTAACATGTTCTTGTTGAGGTAATGCTTTTAAAATATGTATCTATTTCAACATATATATTACGAGAAACATGCATGATGTATGATCTATGATAATAATGCACTCTCTCCAGTCTCCCTCTCACTTTATTCGACATGAATTCATTAAGGTTTGAACCTGTTCAAATATACCTCTTCTTCTGTGAAATATCAATATAAGGCGAGTTACATACCTTTAATTAAAAGACTAAACAACTAAACATCATGGATAATACGTTCACAATTTGAAGCGAAAATTCCTGTACATATCAAAGTAAGTAAATGGAGGCATTGAGATTTATGTGGTTTTGAATAAGCATGAATTGGATGTTTTCTCTGCTCTATTTCTCTCTGGCGTAGAAAGTGCATGACGCTTAAAATAAATAATAAAATAAAAAAATGCAAGTTCAGAATCTGTGAAGATAAGGCGCGGCTTTAAAATGTCTTTTATGGTTCGGGAAAGACTTCTAGATAGATGGCACAACTATCAAGTATCATTTGGTGATATATCTTTCCTATATATTATGCATCAAACTCTAACCAGTTATATCAAAGTAAGTAAACATAGCTAATTTCCATTTCACATCTGCCCAGTTATATATTTATTAGTTAGTTATATATTTATTAGTTAACTATAATATTACCACGAAAAAGATTATCCTAATGTTGAAGGGTCAATTACATGTCATATGATCTGGATTCTGGCATATATAATTCGCATTCTCAATGCTTGCCATACGATACTATTAAGTTTGTAATTAAAATCTGTCAATATTGTATAATATATATAATTTGATGAAGCCACAGTATTTATAAATTGATCATCCCATATATGACTTTCCAATTGTAGTATTGCCACCTAATTGCCATGGCCAAAATACTCGAGGTCTCCCGTGTTCCTCCTTTCGCAGATTCATCCGATTCCCACTCGGACTTTTCTCTGCCGCTGACTTTCTGCGACACCAGCTGGTTCAAGTTCCCTCCGGTTGAGCGTCTCTTCTTCTACTCTCTCCCACAACCGAAACAAACTTTCTTAGACTCAACAATCCCAAAACTCAAAAACTCTCTCTCTCTAACTCTCCAACACTTCCTCCCTCTCGCTGGTAACCTAACTTGGCCTCGACATTCCCCCAAGCCCATCATCCTCTACACCCCAAACGATGGCGTTTCTCTCACCGTCGCCGAATCCAATGCCGCCCAAGACTTCGACTTTCTCTCCGCCGACCATCCCCGCGAAGCGGCGTCGTTTCACCCCTTCGTTCCGAATCTGAAAGTTACCGAAACAGGGGCTTCGGCGATATCCGTGCAAATCACTTTGTTTCCGAACAGAGGATTTTGCATCGGCGTGACGTGTCACCATGCCGTTCTTGACGGGAAATCCACGGCCATGTTCATGAAATCTTGGGCTTATATTTGCAGATCGGAGAAACCAGGTTCACTGCCGGATCAGCTAAAGCCTTTCTTTGACCGGTCTGTCATCAGAGACCCAGATGGGCTCGACATCTTTTACGTGAACCAGTGGTTGGCATCGACCAAACATATAGACCCAAATCCGTTCCAGTTTCTGCCGAGTCTAGACGTGCCGTCAGATTTGGTCCGAGCCACTTTCGAGTTAACCCGTGCGGATATAGCCAAACTCAGGCAAAAGGTATTGTCCTCTTGGGACAAACAAGAAAAGCTCCACTTAACCTCTTTTGCTCTCACACTCTCCTACATGGCTGTCGGCATTCTCACAGCCACAGAAGAAGATCATAAGTTAGCCATCAAAAAGCAGAAGGTCAACTTATTATTCGCGGTGGATTATCGGAACCGCCTGAGGCCGCCGGTCCCGGAGAACTACTTCGGGAATTGCGTCGGATTGCAGGGAAGCTACGAGGATTTGAGGGAGGTTTTCAAGGATATTCATGCTGATCAAGACGCGTTGCCCGTAATGGCTGCAAAGGTCAGCGACCTGATGAAGAAGTTGGAGGAGGACGTGATGGAAGGAGCTGCTGAGAAATTTTCGAAGCGGCAGTCGGAGTTTGCTAAAGGGAATATGCGCGTTATCGCAGTGGCGGGGTCGCCGAGGCTCGGCGTTTACGATGTCGATTTCGGGTGGGGAAAGCCAAATAAGGTGGAGGTTGTGTCTATAGACAGAACCGGAGCTATTTCCATGGCGGAATCTAGGGATGGAAGTGGAGGCATTGAGGTTGGTGTGGTTTTGAAGAAAAGTGAATTGGATGGTTTCACTTCTTTCTTTCTCGCCGGTTTAGAGACTCATGTCTAGTTTTTCACTCAAATCATTTGTCTAATTTCAATGTCTACAATGATGTGTAATCAAACATATCATATCATATTATTTAAAAATATATTATATTCACAGAATGATTTTCTAATGCTTGCTCATAAATAGATAACGTTATGATATATAATTGATTACACACTATTTGTGATACTTGAAACTACCCCTTTTGCCTAAGGTGGCCGAAGAGAAAGGAATTTTTTTCATCTTTTTAAGTAACAAATTTATTATTATTTTTTTTCAATTCGTTCGACCAAAATTAAGGAGGTATATTGGCCGTGTCATGTGGCTTGCATGAGAATAAATAAATAAATAAATAAATAAATTTTTAATCTAATCTACGGTCAAGATGGTCATTGAATTTTTTTCGTAGTTTTTGCTTAAAGATATATCGTTGTTTATTTTCTTTCTTTTTTTACATGTATTATTTAATTTTGAATACAAATTATAGGATATGTTCTTTTCACAATTTAGGTTGAGAATATAAGTTTAGAAGTGAATTTTATGTCAAAAAAATATTATAACAAAAAAATAATTTTAAATTTTTATATGAGAAAATATTGTAACAAAAATGTTTGAGCTGTTAAATGATGCCACAACCAAGTTTTGCATTGGCAGTGGTGTAGATCGATGATTGTGAACTGATGGATCTGTAATGGAGCCCACAAATTCTTTGTTAATAACGAGGCAAACCATTTTATTTAAAAATGGATCCAAGCAACTTCTCTACGAATTAACTTCATCATTAGATTATTAAAGGAATATCATAATACCAAAAGCAATTAGAATTACAGGAGGAGAAAATAACTTGAGCTGAAAAAGGAAAACACTGATGTGCTACTTTATTTCGTTCTTTAAAGTTTCCAACTTTCTAGTGTTTGCCGATTGCTTTCATGTTTCTAACATTTGGTTCCTATTACGTTATTGTTCTTATGTTAGTAAAATCATTTTTAGTTGCTGTCGTTATAATTTTTTTCTACTGTTGTCGGTTCTAATTGAAATGTTGTCTCCTTCAATTTTATTAATTTAGCTCTATTGTCGCTTATTATCATTATTTTTTGTTGTTGTGTTGTCGTTGTCGTTGTTATTGTTGCTGGTTTTGTTTTTAAGCTTTGGTCTTTTATGATTTTGTTGTTGTCACGCAGGTTCTTATTGTTCATTAAGTTTTATAGCTCTTGAACTTGTTGTGGTTTAACATATTATCCTTGGAAGTTTTAATTTTAAAACCTCTAAAACTTGCTTAATTGTGCCAATTAAGCACATTTGGCAAACGTCTATTATAAAGATCCAACATCGCCTAATGTGCTTTAACTGTCACAGGTAAGTAAGTTCATCAGGCTAATAGTCAAAACTAAAGTTCAGGGAGAGTGAGTGCAATTTACTAAACAACAAGTTCAGGGGCAAATATAATCACTCTTATAATTTATTTCTTCAATTGTATTACTATTATTGTCGTTTTTTAAATGATGTGTCGTTCTAGGTATGTTGTCATTGTGTCGATTTTGGAATTTTATTTTGTTGTCGTTTTGACGTTATTGCTGCTTTTGTTCTTGTTTTACCATTTTAATTTAGTTATAGCTTAACCAGTTATCATCGTCTGTAATATTTTCCATTCTCTTGATCTTTTAAATTTTTCTTTCTTCCAGTGTTTTTCTTTTCGTAATTTCCTATTGTTCATCAACGCTGCATTATCTTTCAGTTTTATTTTCATTCACATGGCCAGTGTCGTTTCACTTGTTGCTTTTGTTTTCAGATGATAGTCGTGCATTGATGTGTCTGTCCTTTTCGCATAGATTCGTTTACTTTGGACAAAGTCAATCAATAAATATCAGATATTTACTTGGGTCTTTTCTCTTTCCCGTTACCCTTTCACCTCGGACGATCATCGTAGCTCTTGAGTCAAATAGATTTTTTTTTTTTTTAACATGTGCATATTATATTCTTTTTAAAATATATATATATATATGTACATACTATATTCGTAAGAAAAAAGTACCTCGGACGATCATCGTAGCTCTTGAGTCAAATAGATTTTTTTTTTTTTAACATGTGCATATTATATTCTTTTTAAAAAAAATATATATATATATATGTACATACTATATTCGTAAGAAAAAAGAAAATGAAATAGCGTGGCTGCACTTTCGGCTTTTTCTCTTTCAACTCAATTTTAATATGTTTATTTCATAGTACTTGGAACATAATTTTTTTTTTTTAATGAGAGAGAGCATTTGTAACATGAGGTGTAAACACAATCATTAATCCTTAATTTTTTTCCAAAAAATTGTTTTTTTTTTTTCAGGCTCCATTAATCATTAATTTCAACAACCATCGATCACGCGATGTAGGACTTTTTTAAAGAGAAAAAGATGAAAAACATTTGAATTTGTTATTTTTGCTGTTATTACGATTTGAAAATTGAAAAACGTTCAATGATCTGTCGACAGTACTCGACAAACTATGTTATTTTAGTTTGTGAATATATCCGTGGAATGTGGATCTTGAAGCTTAACAACATAAAAACATAATCAGAAATAAACATGTTATATACATAACTAAAATTAACAGATTTGTATAATTGATTCGGAAAGGCCAAAATATTTGTTTCTCGATCACAGAAGACTATTACATAGACGTATAATATATAAAAGGTGCGGCACGTTTCTATGACGAATTGATGAATCCAAATGAAAATATTGAATATTTTTTTGACGGTCATGTGAGCTTTTATTATTGTTATTATTATTTTTAATGAATTAAGTTCCATTGTTAGTAATTAAGTAACATGTTTGTAGCTCTTCTTGCGAGAAAAGTACTAGGAATTGGTTTTTTTATTTTTTTGTTTTATTTTTAGGAAACGCGGCTCGATCAGTGCAAAAAGAGACGGCATATATATATATATATATATATATACACAATATATATACACACACACTTGTTAATCCTTGATTGGGGATGATTTTGTCTGGTGGGAAGCTGGGAAATGTCCAAAATCCTCAGTTTCATCGACTATATATATGCGGTGTACAAAATTACGTTCCTCGTGTTAATCGATTGTATGGAGCGGACTAATAAGAGTGGAGAATTTTTAGGAATAATTAACAAAATGCTATTGGTTTCGACCAAAAAAAAAAAAACAGAAAAAAATAATAATAATAAGACCTATTTTTTTAGTTATTTTCTGGCCTTTTTCTTCTTTCTTTGTTTCTTGGCTGAAATCAAGTTCACAGCGTATTGTAGTACTATCCCTTTAAAAAACTCTAAAATATACACAAATACACATATATATCGTGCAATGCCCTTTTTCAGTTAAATTATTGGTCCACCTAGTAATCGCATTGAAGTCTTGCTTTTCCTTTTTTATGGAAAACGTCATATTTTTATTACCTAGCATGATAGCTTTGTTAAATGCTTGTCCTAAAAATAATATTTCCATCACTTTTTAGAATTAAGAATATAATATCTCAATCATAGATCTCAAATTATACATATTTTTCTTTCTCATGATATAAGGCCGGGTTGGTCCTCAGTCCAGCTCACACCACAAATTAATTTTAAGTGGGTTAAGCTGGCCGTGTCTTAGGTCAGGATGGGTTGTGTTATAGGTCTTAAATGGGTTGACCTATTTTTCCCATCTAAGCATGTAATTTTTAATTTTTTTAAAAATTTTTAAACAAGTTAACAAATATAAAAATTTGAATAGCCAATGAAAATATGAAAATGAATATTTTATTTACGATTACCTCATTAAATAAAAACCTTAGTAAAAAAAAGAATATAATCAGGATAATTATGCATAAGATGTTTATAAAATTATTAAAAAAAACATGAAGATATTATGGATCTAGATGGACATGACGAAGTCGGCCTATAATGGGCCTAGACAGACCGGGTAGAGCCAGCTCAGTCCAACCTAAACTTGATCTATTTCATGATTTTTTATGAGTCGTGCCGGGCCAACCCATAAGTCGATATACGTTGGACCCGGCCCATTGCTGCATATTTTAGTATCACTTGTATTTGTTGACCAAACAATATTAATAGTACTTCCCAATTCTAGTATTGTAAATTTACCATGGCCAAAACACTCGAGATCTCCCATGTCCCTCCCTACTCAGATTCATCCAATTCCCTCTCCGACTTCTCTCTGCCGGTCACTTTCTGCGATACCTGCTGGTTCAAGTTCCCTCCGGTCGAGCGTCTTTTCTTCTATTCTCTCCCGCAACCAAAACAAACCTTCTTAAACTCAACAATCCCAAGACTCAAACGCTCTCTCTCTCTAACCCTCCAGCACTTCCTCCCTCTCGCCGGAAACCTAACGTGGCCTCGAGATTCCCCCAAGCCCATCATCCTCTACATCCCAAACGACAGCGTTTCTCTCACCGTCGCCGAATCCAACGCCGCCGAAGACTTCGACTTTCTCGCCGGCGACCATGCTCGCGAAGCCGCGTCGTTTCACCCCTTCATTCCGAATCTGAAAGTTTCCGAAACAGGGGCTTCGGTGATATCCGTGCAAATAACTCTGTTTCCGAACAGAGGATTTTGCATCGGCGTGACGTGTCACCACGCCGTTCTCGACGGGAAATCCACGACCATGTTCATGAAATCTTGGGCTCATATTTGCAGATCGGAGAAATCGAGTTTACCGCCGGAGCTAACACCTTTCTACGACCGATCAGTCATCAGTGACCCAGATGGGCTCGACATGTTGTACGTCAACCAGTGGTTGGAGTTTACCAAATATAAAGACCCAAATCCGTTCCAGTTTCTGCCGAGTCTAGACGTGCCGTCGGACTTCGTTCGAGCCACTTTCGAGTTAAGTCGACCCGACATAGCCAAACTCAGGGAAAAGGTATCGTCCTCTTGGAACAAAGCAGAAAAGCTCCACTTAACCTCTTTTGCTCTTACACTCTCCTACATGGCTGTCGGCATTCTCAAAGCCACAGAAGAAGATCATAAATTAGCCACCAAAAAGCAGAAGGCGTTCTTAGCCTTCACGGTGGATTATCGGAACCGTCTGAGGCCGCCGGTCCTGGAGAACTACTTCGGGAATTGCGTAGGATGGCTGGTGAACTACGAGGATTTGAGAGAGATTTTGAAGGATCAAGCTGATCAAGACGCTTTGACCGTCATGGCTGCGACGGTCAGCGACCTGATGAAGAAGTTGGAGGAAGATGTGATGGAAGGAGCGGCTGAGACTTTATCGAACGTGCTGGCGGCGTTGGCGGAAGGGATTCGCGGCTTCTCGGTGGCGGGGTCGCCGAGGTTCGGAGTTTACGGCGTCGATTTCGGGTGGGGAAAGCCAAAGAAGGTGGAGGTTGTGTCCATAGATAGAACTGCAGCTATTTCCATGGCGGAGTCTAGGGATGGAAATGGAGGGATTGAGGTTGGTGTGGTTTTGAAGAAAAGTGAAATGGATGTTTTCTCCTCTTTCTTTCTCGCTGGCTTAGAGACGCATGTGTAGGTTTGTATGTTTGTTTTTTTTTTTTTTTTTCTTTCCAAGAACACCAAAGAGAAAGGAGAGTTTTTTCGTTATTTTTAATAAAAAAAAAAAAAAATCATGTTTTCATTTTTTTTTTATAATTTGGTCGACGAGAATTAAGTAGGTATGAGGCTCCATTTGTGGCCAGTGGATTGCATGGAAATAATAAATGAATACATGATATATACATATATATATATGTATTTATATATGTATGTGCGTAGTCTAGATACACATAGACAACTTTCGATGAACTTTCTATCTTTTTTATCTTTCCGCTGGACAAAGGGACAGAAAAGTAACAATTTATGCCTACCAAGAGTTCAAAAAAAAAAATGGTAATGTTAATCTATCATTTAGACAGCAACATTTTAATTCATTGGGCTCTTTTTTCATAAACGATCGTTGTTTATTTTCTTTCATTCTTTTTACTTGTATTAGCAAAAGTTCAATATAGTAATAATCTCCTAACAAGAAAATGTTTATGGATTTCTATAATATTTAACTAATAAACATAAATCTACATACCTTAATACTCTGATTTAAGTTAATGTCTTTAGTTTTTTTTTTTTTTTTTTTCACCTGAAGATCGAATAATCACACTTTTCATGAAAATGATGAATAAATTTTTCAGAGTAAAGTGGGAAGGAAAGAGAAATAATAAGCAGAATAAAAGGACGTAAAAAATATTCAAATCATTTGTTTAATTTCTATTTTTAAGATATTATCCAACTAATCGTATTGTGTCACATCATTAAAAAAAATTAAAATGCCTTTTAACTATTTTTTCATATTTTAATATTTGAGTTTTAATGGTCTTTTAGTTAGACAACAATTTAGGACATTAAAACTTAGACATATGGTCTAATTTTTAAAGTTAGACAACAATTTAGGACATTAAAACTTAGACATATGGTCTAATTTTTTTTAAAAAAAATAATATTAAAGAAATGAAAAGGGAAGTTGATGGTTTGGGATCCATGAATGGAAGTGGTATTTCAATAAAAAAATATTTAAAATAAAGAAATGGATTATGTCCTTTTATTTAACAGTTATATATATATATATAAAATTCAACTCCTCACTCAAATTAGTGTGCCTAGTCTTAGGTTTATTTAACCGGTTTTGATTAAAACATAAACTTTGAATTTGACTGAAAAAAGGTTTTGAAATTTGATTAGGAAATAACTTTAATTGGTTTCTAGAAGGAGAGTTGACTAATAATTATATTGAAGTAGACGATGTCATCGACCAAAATAATTGTTTAAATTTTAACAAGAGATTTACCGGTTTAATTTAGGGAATAGAAATCAGTGGTGGCACTTGCCAGCTTGTGAGTGGGTACCAGTTAAAATCTCATATTATACAAAAGAGACTCAATCAACTATTTAACTTTGATGTCCATAATAATATCTACCAATCTAATCATATTTTATTATTTCAAATATTTCAAATGTCTTTTAACTAATTTTTTAGCAGGAGCCCCAACTTCTCAGTAATCACCACCACACAAGGGTGGCCACCTGAGGTCCACCCTTGCAGAATTGCCGCTCCACGGAACCCGTAAGAGGTTTTTTTTTAAATTTTTTTAATACAAGACGGATTGAACCCGCAACTTCTCATTCAAACTTTACAATACCAATAGATTAAGAGGTTTTAGGTAATTTTTTCAACTTCTGTTACTAATACTTAATTATAAGCAATTATATAATTTGTTAAACACAATTTGAGATTTAAAAAAATTGAAAAGATATTCTTAAAAGATTCTTATTAGTGACGACATGTGAACCTATGACCCCATTACACACTTTGCCCACAACAATTAAACAATTAGAAAATAATAAAACATAAATAATAAGAGATAGAACGATATTATTGTTTAATACCATTATATAAAATTTAAACTTGTGACTCTTTGGTATCATTGTACAGTTTTTTTAATTTGATTAACCATATTTAAAAATTAATCTGTAAAGGAACTTAAAAAAGCCCAAACATGTCATTGCTCATTAACATTTCCCACCTGTCATTATCATAAAGATAAAAAAAAAAAAAAAAAAAAAAAAAAAAAAAAAAAAAAAAAAACACAATTATGACAATGAATCAACCTATTAATGAAAATGGACAGAATACTTATTATGAGTGCACAACAATTATCATAACAATAAGAAAATTTTGATGATAAAAATATAATAGCATCACATGATTTATTTTAGAGTGGCTTCAGCTCGCTGGCATGTTCCATCATTATTATGTATCATGAAGATAAAGAAATAACCAGTTGTGGGTGCACAACAACAACAACAAACCATAAAGATTAAACTGTACTTTTAAGTAATTACTTTGATCTCATAAGCGATGCAAGATAGGCTCTTAATTTTTATTTTTTCTCTTTTATTATAATGGCTGAGTATTGGGTTTCTGAGAAATGAGAAAGCCCATGTGATCCGTAATTATAATCCCATGAGTATTGGGTTTTTGCAAAGAAATTGCCCGGTGCCTTCAGTGTTTTGACTGCGGACTGCTTGGCTGTCCGGAAGGGCTCGCTCTTTGCAAAAGACGGTGGGCTTTCAGTTTCTGTGACGGAGTCTGATTCCTCTTAATCAGTAATTCATTCAATATGTTAATAATCCAGCCTCTTTAATTGTGGAAGAGCCTATTTTAGCAGATGTTAGATTGTTTTTATATGATGTTGGTGGTGGTTCATGCAATTTTGTTGCTCGTACTAGCAATAAAGCATCCCGCACATTAACACAATTTGCCTTCTCATTAGAGACACTAAATAGTATTGGTTGGAAGAATTTCCCGACCTTATTTCAAGTATTGTAAGTGCCTCTTCCGCTTAATGTTAATTCCAGTTTCAATTTAGAAAAAAAAAAGTATATTTTTTATTTTTTATGTCATCAAATGGAGGCTACAAATTAGATTTATACACAAATTTATAATTTTCAAGGTCAACTCTCAATTTTAACCTTAAAAATACCCAAAAAAAATACTAATGCCCTCAAATAGAAAAAATGAAAAACTGAAAAAAAAAAAAAAAACTAAACAAAAATTTTAACTTATGGCTTTGACCTAAAAATATCCAAAATATACTCAATATGGGTTTTATGTGTTTTTTATTTATTTATTCTTTTTTTCAAATTTTTAAAGTTTTTAACTTCTTTTATGGTAAGGTATCAATTTGTGTGTTAAATTTAGTTTGCCAAAATTGACATTTCATTAAAGATCTTTAATCCATGTCATAAATTAACTTAAATATCTTTTAAGTTTTCCAAAGTAGAATTTATTGTGATAACATTTCCTTCATATTGCTTCCAAAGAAAACGTAAATGACGTCCATCTCTCGGCATATATATAAATAACGTTTTTACGTTATCATTATTACTTTTAACTAGGACTACCACCTACTTTATCGCTTCCTATATATATATTGGTTGTTATTATGAGTCATGAAACTTGGAGACCCTTACTATAAATTTCAACGCTTAAACTAAATAGAGATCCAAATTTTCATTTCAAGAAAATATAGATCGAATTCCTAAAGTGTCATGGCACAACAAAACATCATAAAAATACTTGAGGTCTGTCCTGCCTCTCCCCTACCGTCCGATTCACCAAACTCGGC